>NW_007232420.1:0-2126 GCF_000164805.1 Carlito syrichta
AGGGAACAGGGGAAAGCGGGCGGCGGGGCCTTGGGCCCGCCCGTCTGCCTCGCGTCGTCCGCTTCGGGCAGGACACTGAGGCGCTGCAGGAGATGTTTTAAAAGCCTTAAAGCCCGTCACGGAATAACGAAGGGAATGACGTTGAACTTGAGGAAAGGACGCATATCCGAAAAGGCAGACTTCGAGGGACACACCTCATGCTTTATTGTGGAAGGAGTGGAGGAGAGGAGAGAGAGACAGAGCCAGAGAGGAGGGCTGAGTCCAGAAGGTGCAAGGACCTGAGGACGGGAGGGAGGGGCTGGGAGGGCGGGGAGGGGACGAGGGTTAGTGAGGCAAGTTTGGTTCATATACAGCTACACAACCTTGAACTTTGATTTGTTGTCTGTTGTTCAGGTTTAGAGCCCACGTCGGTGAGTTTCTTGGTGTCTGAATTGATCCAGCAACCTCTGCAGATAAAACACGAAATTGGGAGGAACAAAAGAGGAAGTGAAGGGCATCTCAAATGAGAGCCTTTTCAGCCATTCTGTGATGTTGTTGTTTTTTGAATAGTGAACTGACAGTCGGATTGGTTGAGATGTGCAAACAAAACCAGTCTCCAGCGTGCCGCTTCCTGTCTTCAACTCATTGTGTTGAATCGTCAAATTGTTTATCACCTGCGCCTGCCACAGCGAGGCAAAAGTCCCTGATTCGTGGGACAGTTTGTACCATAGTGAGGCCCACGTAGGTACTTAGTCTATTCCTATCTGATGGCTGGGGAAACAGCACCGGAAGCCTTTTGCTATTCAGCCTCCAGGTGTGTCAGTCAATCTCTGGGGACACTTGTCCTCTGGGGCTCGCTTGAGCCCCTGCCACCTCCTCTGCGCCCTGGGGAGCTTCTCCCACAGGACGGGCTCAGTAGGAGCTGCAACCCCCTTTCCCGGGTTAACAACAGTAATAACAATCTATTCTGACAATTCTGTTATGAGCACATGTCCACCTTGCTGTAAGAGCAAAGCCAGCTCCAAAATTTCTCTCAGCAGAGACAGAGACAAGATTAGTTAGAGAAACAAAAGAAAAAAGAAAAGAATAATTCTGGTTAAAGGTCACTAGATTCTTCACTGACAGCTGGTGGGAAGAGACCTAGCTTCCCAAGAAAATGTAAACTCACACAAAAATTTGCTTATGTTTTTTCAAGAACACTTATTTCCTCTTAGAAGAAAGTTATAAATTATATCAGGCAAAAAGGCTCTATCCCACATCAAATTTGGGGTAACTTTTTCTTTACATTGATAGTCCTAAGGAAAACTTTTCATTTTAAAGTTCGCTTTTTTTTCTTCCATGAAATAGACCCAAGAGATAACAGAAATGACAAAAGATCAGGTTTAAAATGTTTTGGAGTCTTTTTTTAATTTTTATTTTTGAGTCAGAATCTCACTCCTTCGCCCAGACTAGAGTGCAGTAGCCGCTCTTGGCCACCGCAGCCTCGACCTGCTGGGCTCGCGATCCTTCCGCCTCAGCCTTCCAAGTAGCTGGAACCACAGGCGTGTGCTACCACGCCCGGCTAATTTTTGATTTGTTGTAGAGATGAGGTCTCACCAAGTTGCCCAGGCGGATCTCGAACCCGCGGGCTCAGGCAATTCACTCACCTCGGCCTCCCAAAGCGCGGGATGACAGGCTGAGCCACCGAGCCCAGCCTGTTTTGGAATCTTAAAAGCATCTTAGAGCCACAACTCTTGACCTCTCTATAATTCATCTTTTCCTTAGCTAGTAGCCAGAAGCCCCTAAGTGCAAAGCCTTCCCCACCACTATTTATATCCTAGTATATGTAGTTTTTTAGTGTCTACTATGTATTGGGCACTTGACATACAACTTATTTATTCTTCGTAACAGTACTGGAAGTGGCACAGATTACTTATACCCATTTAACAGATGAAGACAATTGAGGCTGGGCACGGTGGCTCACACCTGCAATACTAGTATTTTGGGAGGTGGAAGCGAGAGGATTGCCTGAGTCCACGGGTTCCAGACCAGCCTGGGCAACTTGGCGAGACCTCATCTCTACAATAAATTTAAAAATCAGCTGTGCGTAGCTGGGCTCAGTGGCTCAGCCTGTAATCCCACGCCTTTGGGAGGCTGAGGTGAGTGAA
>NW_007232420.1:2331-2881 GCF_000164805.1 Carlito syrichta
ACCTCATCTCTACAATAAATCAAAAATGAGTCGGGCGTGGTAGCACGCACCTGTAGTTCCAGCTACTCGGAAGGCTGAGGCGGAAGGATCGCCGGAGCCCAGCAGTGTCGAGGCTGCGGTGGCCTGGAGCGGCACTTTAGGAGGCCAAGGTGAGTGGATTGCCTGAGCCCACGGGTTCGAGACCAGCCCAGGCAATTTGACGAGATTTCGTCTCCACAATAAATAGAAAATTAGCCAGACATGGTAGTGCGTGCCTGTAATTCCAGCTCCATGGAAGGCTGAGGCAGAAGGATCGCCAGAGCCCAGCAGGTTGACGCTTGGGTGACTGAGAGCTTGCCACTGCACCCCAGCCTGCGTGATGGACTGAGATTCCAGCTAAAAAAAAAAAAAAGAAAAGAAATCTATTTTACAGAGGTTTTATTTATTTATTTATTTTTTTATTTTTGAGTTGGATTCTCACTCGGTCGCCCAGACTGGAGTGCGGTGGCCACTCCCGGCCACCGCTGCCTCGCCTGCTGGGCTCCAGCGATCCTTCCGCCTCAGCCTTCCA
>NW_007232420.1:2901-4888 GCF_000164805.1 Carlito syrichta
TGCCCAGGCGGGTCCCGACCCCGCGGGCTCCGGCAATCCACTCACCTCAGCCTCCCAAAGGCGCAGGATTACAGGCTGAGCCACCGAGCCCGGCTTATTTTTATTTTTTTGAGTTGGAGTCTCACTCTGTCATCCAGGCTGGAGTGCAATGGCATGTTCACGGCCACCGCAGCCTCAACCTGCTGGGCTCAGGTGATCCTTCTGCCTCTACCTTCCCAGGAGCTAGAACCACGGATGCATGCCACCAAGCCCGGCTAATTTTTGTAATTTATTGTAGAGACCAGGTCTCACCAAGTTGCTCAGGTTGATCTCGAAACCCCGGGCTCAGGCAATCTTCTCACCTTGGCCTCCCAAAGTGCTGAGATGACAGGCTGAGCCACCACGCCCGGCCGTCAGAACTTTTAAAACTTCAATGACTTATTTCAGAAAAGCTTCAGTGACCTATCTAGAAATTGAAAGAACCCTGATTCAAGTCCGGGTCTTCTGACTCTGAAACTTGAGTTGTTTTTGCTACACTAAAAAGGAATCAGGTTATTTTGTGTCACGCAAGGCCTTTTTTTCCATCATTCGAAAAGAGAATGTGCTTCTTACAACCTCAGAACTGTTCTTGGATCGCACACTTTATTCTTCAGCATTTAAAACTTTTATTTTTCAAAATGATTGTTGTCTTGATCATAAAAGCAATATATGTTGTTCAATATTTGAACAGCAAACAATCCAAATCTCCTATATTTCTCTTGCTTAGAAATGATAAAGATTAATATTTTGGTGGCCAGGTGCAGTGTCTCAAGCCTATAATCCCAGCACTTTGGGAGGCTGAGGCAAGAGGATTTCCTGAGTCCACAGGTTCGAGACCAACCTGGGCAACTTGGTGAGACCTTGTCTCTACAATAAATCAAAAAATTATCTGGGCGTGGTGGTGCATCCCTGTAGTTCCAGTTAACTTGGAAGACTAAGGCGGAAGGATCGCCAGAACCCAGCAGATCAATGCTGGGGTGGCTGTGAATGTGCCACTGCACTCCAGCCTGGGCGACAGAGTGAGGCTCCAACTCAAAATAAAATAGATAAAAAAGAAAACTACTTTGGAAAGCCACATGTGGACTTTATTGTAAACATCCTATTAATTACTTTGAATATTTTATAATAGTTTTTTTATTTTTCGGAAAAAAAAAACACCGGCCTTAGTTTTTCTTTCTTTGTTTTTTAAATAAGCAGTATGGGACATTTTCCCATGGGACTGTAGCTGGTATTAATGTAATGGAGATATTGGTTATGTCATTAATGTAAGGCAAGAAGACAAGAGACCAAACTGGTCATTAGGCAAAGAAAAGGGAATGTATTAACTAGGAGACTGGCTTCAAAGAGAAACCAGCATCCCTTTGTTTTTCTGGATCCCTTTTATACCCCCTAGCTGGGGTCTGGTCGTCACGTACGTAGCACACGTAGTCCTGAGGAAGCAGGTGCTTGTCGTGTTGCCCCGCAACTTGGCCTTGAAGAAGCAGGCTGGTGCTGGTGGTCATGTAACCTTGAGGACGCAGGTGTTGGCAGTGGAAACTAGACGTCACTTAAGCAAGTGGGGAAGGAGTCGAGAGGGATGAGTGGGGGTTGCAGCTCCCTTACAATTAACAGGGACCCGAGTTTCAACTCTGGTTACCTGGACAAAAATGCCAGACAGGAAGGAGCTCTGTTTTTTTTGTTTATTTGTTTTTTAATGCCCACTGTATTGCACTGCGGGGCTAACATGCTTTTTCTTACCATCTGCTGGTCAGTGAGAGATTTACGCAAGAAAATGCTTCTTTGTTTTCTTCTTCTCAGTGTCTTCTGGGTTCAAGATATGTCTTACATGCCGGTTCTATTTTAACACTAGTACTATATTTTGGAAGAGAACTGTATGGGGAGATACTGAGTGTGTATATTTGAAAGGCAGTGGAGGCCGGGCTCGGTGGCTCAGCCTATAATCCCAGCACTTTGGGAGGCCGAGGTGAGT
>NW_007232420.1:5309-6600 GCF_000164805.1 Carlito syrichta
TCACCCAGACTGGAGTGCAGTGGCCGCTCCTGGCCACCGCAGCCTCGACCTGCTGGGCTAAGTCTTTTATTTTCAAATGAATAAGCAAAGAAGTATTTTTCAAATGCAATATAAATTGTTGTTTGCAACATTATTAAAATAGTTTTTTTTTTTTGAGTCAGAGTCCCTGTCGCCCAGGCTGAAGTACAGTGACACACTTATGGCCACCACAGCCTCCCTCGACCTGCTGGGCTCAGGCAATTCTTCCACCTCAGCCTTCCAGGTAGCTGGAACTGCAGGCACATGTCATCACACCCAGCTAATTTTCTTATTTATGGTAGAGATGAGGTCTCACCAAATTGCCGAGGCTGGTCCTGAACCCCTGGGCTCAGGCAGTCCCCTCGCCTCAGCCTCCCAAAGTGCTGGGATTACAGGCTTGAGCCACCACGCCTGGCCAAAAATAGTTTTTACTGAGGCTTTCTTAATCGATGTCTTTTCTTTGAGACCCCGTTTGCTACCATGGTTTTGAATGATCTGATACCTTCCCCCAAATTCCATCTCTTGATGTTAAGGATGAGGGAAAAGGAACCTGCTGAGTGTTGTGTTTTTGCTTTTTTGCATGGACTGCATTTCTTTGGTTTTTTTTTTTTTTCAAAATGCAAAGTTGCTTTCAAAATGAATAAGAAAAATTACAGACTTATCATCCTTATGCCTTAGTTCTGATGAACTGAGGAGTTTGATGAGAATTATTTCATTTTCTAAGTTTGGCTCTAAAGGAAACACCTGCAACTAAGCTAAAACCGTTGTTCCTGGAGAGGGGACAGGCGCTTGGCAGTGTGCTGGCAGACAGCTGTGGCACTGCTGTTTTCTTGCTCTCTCTGGGTCCTCTCCCCTCTGTCTGTGCCTTTTTTCTTGTGTCATGTATCGTGTCACCTAATTTATCGTTCTCCAGACCCCTTTTAGGCATTGCTGACTGATGAAACTTGGTCACCAACTGACTAATCTACAGTTTCTATTCATTGGGAAAATGCAAAAGTGGCACACACACACACACAATAGTCCATCCTCTATGGAAAATAGCATGGTGAAAATCTAAAGGAACTAGAAATTGACCTTCCATACGATTCAGCAATCCCTCTCCTGGGAATATACTCAGAGGAGCACAAATCGTTCTACAAAAAAGACACCAGCACACACAAGTTCGTTACCACACTATTCACAATAGCAAAAACGTGAAACCAGCCGGGCTCGATGGCTCAGCCTGTCATCCCAGCACTTTGGGAGGCTGAGGTGAGTGGATTGCCTGAGCCTG
>NW_007232420.1:7398-23081 GCF_000164805.1 Carlito syrichta
CCACACCCGGCTAATTTTTTGGTTTATTGTAGAGACGAGGTCTCGCCAAGTTGCCCAGGCGGGTCTCGAACCCATGGACTCAGGCAATCCACTCACCTCGGCCTCCGAAAGCGCGGGATTACAGGCTGAGCCACCGAGCCCGGCTCCCTCATCTTTATTAATAAAATAAAGTAACTTGAATGGACTTAGAGTCTGTAATACTGAGTGATCTCTCACAGAAACAAAGAACTGAGTATCACATGTTCTCACTTGTAAGTGAACCTTGAACAATTATTGTAATACTCTAAGAAAAGGATTGGCAGTAGTGGGAATCTGCCAGGGGATGGGGGAGCACACCTCGTCAACAAGGGTACCTGCATAATGAACATTTGTATACTTAACCCTGAATGGTACCCCACAACTTTAAAATTAAAAAAATTTTTTTAATTAAAAAATAAAGTGAGAAAATGAAATGAAATATGCTTGCAAGAAAAAAATTACTGAGTTCAGTATTTTTAAACAAATATGTATTTTATTCACCATTATAGATAGCATCCAAAAACTTCCAAAAAATAATAGGTCATAGATATGAGAAACATTCTTCAGTCTACAGACTATGCTCAGCATAGACATGATTTATGGAACCTCTCACAGTAATTCTGCAGCCACGGGGCATTTTGGCAATATTATTAATGTCCTGAGAACAATCAACACTGCACTGCTGCCCATTAAAATCCAATTTACAATTATAGGCATACTGTGAATGAAAACCACTTCATCGACTTCTCCAAAGCAGTCCTGGACATCTTTCGGCACTAAACAACCAGAAGGTGTGGATAACCCGCAAGCTGTCTGCCTTCCAGCATCTTGTGAGAAAATTCCAGGGCCAGTTTAAGTTCACTGGGGAGCTTACATGGGGTTCAGGTGCAGATGTTCTTAACTAGCAATATATATCATATATGCAGAATAAAAAGCAACATTTTTCCAAAAACATCTCAGAAAAGCGAATTGCTTTGTAATTTTGTCTTTCCTTTGTCCTTTTTGAGCAAAATCCTCTCAGAAAGACGATGTGACTTGAAAGGCCTTGAGCAATGGCAGTTTTCTATCTTATAAAGGCCACTTAGCTGGGCTCGGTGGCTCAGCCTGTAATCCTGCGCTTTGGGAGGCTGAGGTGAGCGGATTGCCTGAGCCCGCGGGTTCGAGACCCGCCTAGGCAACTTGGTGAGCCCGCATCTCTACAATAAATCAAAAGCCCAGCAGGTCGAGGCTGCGGTGCCGGGAGCGGCCACTGTACTCCAGCCTGGGCGACAGAGTGAGAATCCAACTCAAAAAAAAAAAAAAAACAAAACAAACAAAAAACACTGCTTCAGGTACTAAGATAGTTTCATTTTTCGAGACTGAATATGAGAACCAGACTCCATCTCAGCTTTAACTGCTAGATCACTTATTGCAATATTCTGCATAGACTATTGGATGGTATTTACTGTACTGGTCTTAAAGATGCTATTTTGAGTTATTATCGTTATTATTATTTTTTTATTTTTATCTTTTATTTTTTTGAGTTGGAGTCTCGTCTGTCGCCCAGACTGGAGTGCAGTGGCCGCTCCCGGCCACCGCAGCCTCGACCTGCTGGGCTCCGGCGATCCTTCCGCCTCAGCCTTCCGAGTAGCCGGAATTACAGGCGTGCGCCACCACACCCGGCTGATTTTTTGACTTATTGTAGAGATGAGGTCTCGCTGCCCAGGCGGGTCTCGAACCCGCGGGCTCAGGCAATCCACTGGCCTCAGCCTCCCAAGGCGCAGGATTACAGGCTGAGCCACCGAGCCCAGCTATCGTTATTATTTTTTAGTCAAGTCTTACTCTGTCATCCAAGCTAGAGGGCTTTGGCACAATCACGGCTCACTGCAGCCTCGACCTCCTGGGCTCTAGCGATCCTTCCACCTCAAGCCTCCAGAGTAGCTGAGACTACAGGTGTGCACTACCACATCCAGCTAATATTTTTTATTTTTTTATTTTGTAGAGACGGGATCTCATCAAGTTGCAAAGGCTGATCGAACTCCTGGGTTCAAGCAATCCTCCTGCCTCACCCTTCCGAAGTGCTGGGATTACAGGCAAGAGCCACTGTGCCTGGCCTTGAATTTTTTTTTTTTTAATCATGGAATTGAATTGTTCCATGGGGAAATAGTATGATACAATTTGAAGTATCTCCAAAATCATGGTAGGGAAAGCCATTGTTTTCACTTTACAATGACTATTATAGAAAACTGCGCCAGGCGTGGTGGCTCATGCCTGTAATCCCAGCACTTTGGGAAGCAGAGGTGAGAGGATTGCCTGAGTCCATGGTTTCAAGACCAGCCTGGGCAACATGGGGAGACTTTGTCTCTACAACAAATTTTTTAAAAAATTAGCTGGGCGTGGTGGCGCACACCTGTAGTTCTAGCTACTTGGAAGGCTGAGGTGGAAGGATCACCTGAGTCCAGCAGGTTGAGGCTGTAGTGGCCGTGAGCATGCCACTGCCCTCCAGCCTGGGCAATAGAGTGAGACTCTGATTCTGTTGCCCAGAGTCAAAAAAAAAAGAAAGAAAGAAAGAAAGAAAAAGAAAAAAAACCTGCAAAGATACTGATGAGACAATTGAAGTAAAAATCATTGCCTGAACTTAATTTATTATAAAAGTAGATCTTTTGAGGACTTGCTAGGCCAGGCTGGACACATTTAAAACTATCATCCAGTCTCTCAAAATTTTACTGTCAGATTCTTCTTACAGATTCTAGAATTCATGATAACATATTAAGGGAACATAAATGGTCACTTTAGGCAACACTCATACTTCCTGGTACGAACAGATAGAAAAGAGTAGAAACAGTGAAAGAAACTATTTATTAAATCTATTCTGGAAATGATATTGATTCCATATATGTATTAAACTCAAAAAGTATGAACATTAGAATAACTCACATTTAAAACTTCATACTGTTAAGATAAGTCACCTCTTAATTACAAGGAAAGAAGCCGGGCTCGGTGGCTCAGCCTGTAATCCCGCGCTTTGGGAGACCGGTGAGTGGATTGCCTGAGCCCATGGGTTCAAGACCCGCCTGGGCAACTTGGTGAGACCTCGTCTCTAGAATACATAAAAAATCAGCCGGGCGTGGTAGCGTGCGCCTGCAGTTCCAGCTACTCGGAAGGCTGAGGCGCAAGGATCGCTGGAGCCCAGCAGGTCGAGGCTGCGGCAGCCGGGAGCGGCCACTGCGCTCCAGTCTGGACGACAGAGTGAGACTCCAACTCAAAAACAAACAAACAAAAAAAACCCAGATGACTGGACAAAGAGTGCGGTAGTCCACTCCACAGAATACGACTCAGCCATTAAAAAGAAAGTAATCTTTTGCAGCACCATGGATGGAACAGGAGGCCACTATCTTTTTTTTGAGTCAGAGTCTCACTCTGTCGCCCAGGCTGGAGTGCAGTGGCACCCTCACAGCCACTGCAGCTTTGACCTGCTGGGCTCAGGTGATCCTTCTTCCTCAGCCTTTCAAGTAGCTGGAAATACAGGCGCAGGCTACCACGTCTGGCTAATTTTTAGAATTTTTGTAGAGATGAGATCCCACCAAGTTGTTCAGGCTGGTTTCCACACACTGTACTAAGGCAATCCTCTTACCTCAGCCTCCCAAATTGCTGGAGTTATAGGCATGAGCCACCACGACTGACTGAAGCCATTATCTTAAGTGAAACAACTCGGAAACAGTCAAACACCACGTGTTCTCTTGGAAGTGGGGACTGGAGACCAGGCGCAGTGGCTCAAATCTGTAATCCCAGCGCATTGGAAGGCCGAGGTGAGATGATTGCCTGAGCCCATAGGTTCAAGACCAGCCTGTGCAACTTGGTGAGACCTCATCTCTACAATAAATCAAAAAATTAGCCGGGCGTGGTAGCATGCACCTGTAGTTCTGGCTACTTGGAAAGCTGAGGCGGAAGGATAACCTGAGCCCAGCGGATCAACGCTGGGGTGACCATGAGTGTGCCACTGCACTCCAGCCTGGGTGATGGAGTGAGACTCCAACTTGAGAAAAAAAAAAAAGTGGGACGGGGCCGGGAGCAGTGGTTCACGCCCATAATACCCGCACTTTGGGAGACCAAGGTGAAAGGATTGCCCGAGCCCACGGGTTCAAGACCTCATCTCTACAATAAATCAAAAACTAGCCGGGCGTGGTAGTGCACGCCTGTAGTTCCAGCTACTTGGAAGACTGAGGAGGAAGGATCGCCGGAGCCCAGCAGGTCGAGGCCCAGCCACCGCACTCCAGCCTGGGCAGCAGAGTGAGACTCCAACTCAAAAAAAAAAAAGAAGGGGCTGAATGATGGTACATATGGATAGAGTGTGGAATAGTAGACATTGGAGACTCAGAAGGGTAGGAGGGTGGAAGGGAGGTGAGAGATGAGAAATAATTTACTGGGTACAATACACACTATTCAGGTGATGGTTACAAAGCCCACACTTCACTACTATGCACTAGATCCATGTAACAACACTGCAGTTGTCCCGCCTCAATTTATACAAATAAATAAAATAAGAATACCAGCCTAGGCAACAAAGCGAGACCTCGTTGCCCCCCAAATTAGAATAGTTAAAAACAGCCAGGCACAGTAATGTGTGCATGTAGTCCCAGCTACTCAAGAGGCCCAGGCAGGAGGATCATTTGAGCCCCAGAGTTTGAGGCTGCATTGAGCTATGATCACACCACTGCACTCCAGCTGTGGCAACAAAGCGAGACCCTATCTCAAAAAAATAAAATAAAACAAAAACCAAGTCTGTAGGCCTTGTCTGTCAATAAATAGTTTGTAGTCCTAAAAAAACTTAAAAAAATAAAATAGGCCGGGCACGGTGTGGTTCACACCTATAATCCCAGCACCTCGGGAGGCTGATGTGAGAGGATTAAAACATATCTTCTTGAATTTTAACTCAGATCAGTGTTTATTTTCTTTCTTTCTTTTTTTTTTGAGTTGGAGTCTCACTCTGTCGCCCAGGCTGGAGTGCAGCGGCCGCTCCCGGCCACCGCAGCCTCGACCTCCTGGGCTCCGGCGATCCTTCCGCCTCAGCCTTCCAAGTAGCCGGAACTACAGGCGCGCGCTACCACGCCCGGCTAGTTTTTGATTTATTATAGAGATGAGATCTTGCCAAGTTGCCCAGGCGGGGTCTTGAACCCGCGGGGCTCAGGCAATCCACTCACCTCAGCCTCCCAAAGGCGCGGGATGACAGGCTGAGCCACCGAGCCCGGCTTCAGTGTTTATTTTCTATATGTCACTGTTACATGTATTAAATCTCAAAGTAAAAGGTGAATGCAGTTAAAAACCAAAGGTTTATTTTCTTGATTTTCTCAGTTTGATATATACTATTGCCTACTTAGAAAACCGCTTACTAGAAAACCAAATGACTAGAAAAAGTATTTAAATTTTCTTCTGGTATTTGAACATTGTTAATATTATCCTCAGCATTTGAATTATTTAATGGACTCGGCAGAAAAAAGCATAATCTTTAACTTTCTTCTCTGAGTGAAGTCTATTTAGAAGACTGCTCCCCTAAGTGTGCCGAGAGCTCATGTAAGAATAGGCATTTTTTAATATCCCAGCATTTAAGCCCATACAGAAGTAAATCCTAAACTCGAAATGCCCTTCTTATAGTTGGGAAAGAAGGGCATTTAAAGAGACATTTGGTGAGCCAGGCACAGTGACTCACATCTGTAAACCCAGCACTTTGGGAGGCAGAGGCGACAGAATTGCCTGAGTTCAGGGTTTTGAGACTAGCCTAGGCAACTCGGCGAGATCTTGTCTCTACAATAAATGAAAAAATTAGCCGGGCATGGCGGCACGTGCCTGTGTTTCCAGCTACTTGGAAGGCTGAGGTGGAAGGATCGCCTGAGCCAAGCAAGTCGAGGCTGCGGTGGCCGTGAGCATGCCACTGCACTCCAACCTGGGCAAGAGTGAGACTCCGACTCAAAAAAAAAAGAGTCATTTGGTGAAGCTGCTTATAGTTGTTCAGAGAGCAGGCTGTCGGGTCTGTTCCTGGCCTTGTATCTTACTGGCTATGTGACCTTGAGCAAATTATTTCACCTTTTGGATTTCAGTTGCCTCAAAATGGTAGCAGTATTTACCTCATGGATTTGTGAGGATTCGTTTTGTAAAAGCACTTCAGAGCAGTGTCTGGCATACTGTGTGCACTTGACATCTATTATTCAAATTGCCAAAGACGTTTTGCTTAAACTCAATATCACCACTGATTTAAAATATTATAAATAATGATTTCAGATCAAGTTTTCCGATCAGAAACAGTATTCCCTATTTAAGATATAACGTCTAGGCCGGGCTCGGTGGCTCAGCCTGTAATCCGCGCTTTGGGAGACCGAGGTGAATGGATTGCCTGAGCCTGAGGGTTCAAGACCCGCCTGGGCAACTTGGCGAGACCTCATCTCTACAATAAATCAAAAAGTTAGCCGGGCATGGTAGCGCTCGCCTGTAGTTCCAGCCCCTTGGAAGGCTGAGGCGGAAGGATCGCCAGAGCCCAGCAGGTGGAGGCTGCGGTGGCCGGGAGCGGCCGCTGCACTCCAGTCTGGGCGACGGAGTGAGACACCAACTCAAAATAAAATAAAATATAATAAAGCAAAATAAAAAGAAAGTGTAAGTTCAATTCAAATAGTGCAATTTATCATTTCCATAAAATGAGAGAGCTGGTTAACACAGACAAATACATTTTACAAAATGGAGCTAACAGGGTCACTGAAACAGTGATATGCGTGTAGGGCAAACAACCTCACACACAGAAAAGGCCACTTTCCCCCCATCCCCCCCTTTTTTGAGTTGGAGCCTTACTGTGTTTCCCAGGCTGGAGTGCAGTAGCACGCTCACGGTCACCCCAGCTTCGGCTTGCTGAGTTCAGGTGATCCTTCCGCCTCAGTCTTCCAAGTAGCCGGAACTACAGGTGCGCAATACCACGCCCAGCTAATTTTTTGTGATTTATTGTAGAGATGAGGTTGCCCAGTCTGGTCTTGAACCCCCGGGCTCAGTCAATCCTCTCGCCTCGGCCTCCCAAAGTGCTGGGATTACAGGCTGCGCCACTGCGCCCAGCCCATACTTCCCTTCCACCGAAGAGATCATTCTGCTCCCAGAAAGCTTAGTTGTGAATATGCTTGAAATACAGTGAAAGCTTTACTAGATCACGAACCCAGGACACACACTTATAATTCGGCAGTCAACATTCTTGAAAGCAATGGCTCAACAATGATTCTAAGTGACCTACTGTGTCATGTAAAACATGAACTACACCTGATGGCAAATTACAACTAGTCTGTGTAAGTTGAATGCATGTCATCCTTTAATCATCAAGACAGTTCAGCTGTTTTTCCGAAGTATGTTTCAAACAGAGTTGGCATATAACCCGTATAACAATACTGCTGTGATTTTAGTGGTTTTATCTTTAAGAGTCCAACATGTATTATGTTCACAAAATAGCACTGTTTGTGAACGTCAACCAGTTTATTTATATTCCTTCACAAACACTCCATCCTAGTCATTCACACTAATCTACACCACTGAAAATAACCAAGGGTGATAACTCCCAGTCTCACCTCTTCGCCGAAGTTCTAATTGACTGAAAAAGCAAAGGACTACTCTGCTCTAGAAATCTGCAGGTCAAGTTCTCAACCCTTAAAACCCAACAAAAATGTTCCAGTGCAGTCACCGTAGCCATGTACTTGGGCTTTGTATTGACGGTATTGAACTTAAGAGTGCAACATGGCCATGTACATCACACGGTAAACTACCGCACATATCAAAAATAAAATGCAAAAGAACTTGAAGACATGTTGCAATTCTAATAGCACAGATTTAAAACCAAACACGTAGACATTACTCCTACATCTTTCTGTAATTAAGAGGTCATCGCCACATTTACAAGGTTTGCGGCAGTTATCTCTATCAGAGTGTGATTAATCAGAGTCCACTTACCGCCATCAACAAGGGTTCTATCTCATTGGATTATTTTTGCCTTTCCCCCAAAGAATCACTTGCTCTTGAAGTAATAGGCTTTTTAAGGCACAGTTTAACAGAAACCCTTCATATATCCACCTCAGAAATGGAAGCTCTCCACCCGGTTATAATAAATATACCTAAGTAATGTGTGCCTTATCAGATAGGCAAACATCTCTAACTTGAGGATAAAGCCACATTAGAAAACCAGTTCTTTGTTTGCTTATTCAAAGAGAAACATTTTGTAAAAAATACTAGAGAATTTGATTTATAAGAATAATCCAGAAGGTCCAACAGTATATAGCTCTGGAAAATAGGGAGTCCTGGGCGCCCAACCATCCAGGTTTCTGAGTAAGAATCATGAGGGAGGGGATTAGGGCACCTTAATGATTTTTAGAAATTTCCTTTCAAAATGCACAGACGTTTGGGAGGCTCAAACCTCAACCCCCAGTCAGATACCATCTTAAATTTTAGTTACTAACTTCAGAGAAACAGAACTTGGGGAGAGAGAAGAGGATGGAAAGAAGCCACCGATGGAAGTGGGAAAGTTTCAAGGAAAAGTTACTTTATGGACTTTATATTTTTGTTAGGATCAGCTTTTGATGTTCCCAGGAGGCTCTGCTTTAGAAATACACATCTTATTTTTTTGAATTAGGGTCTCACTGTGTCACTCAGGCTGGAGGGCAGTGGCATACTCACGGCTCACCACAGCCTTGACCGGCTAGGCTCAAGCTATCCTTCCTCCTCACCTCCCAAGTAGCTGGTACTATAGGCATGCACCACTATGCCCGGCTAATTTTTTTTTCAATTTTTTAGAGACCAGGTCTCACTATGTTGTCCAGGCTGGTCTCAAGTTCCTAGGCTCAAGCCATCCTCACTTTGGCTTCCCAAAGTGCTGGGATTACAGGCGTGAGCCAAAAATCCCCCGGCCTCAAAAACATATGTATATATTTTCTAATGCCCCACAAAGCATGCCTTCGGGTGCTAACCTAAGAATTCTCTATTTGGAATGATTTGGCATAGGGGTAGATTTCAGGCTCTTGATTTTCTGTTAGTCTGAGGTAAACAAGAGTGAAATGAGTTCACAGAAACAACACAGCTTGCTGCAATGCCTCCACCAGCCATTGTTTTCCCACTGACCCCGGAGGTGTCCGGGATGGCTCCTCAGCCCTGCAAAGTTTGTGGGACCAGGCAGAGCACACGAGGCACGTTATCACATACGAAAAGAAGACTCGGAGGTGAGAAATGGGACTGACAGGATGAAGCTCCACGGGGGAGCTCCTAGACTTACTGTTTACCATGGTCATGGAGCCAGAAAAAACGGACCCTAAATAAACATCTTAAATGTCACCCAACAATGGGCCATTTCACAGGGACCAAACGCCCAGAATCGTTCTTGTATCTTTTAGCCTGCAGTCGCTAATCATATATCTTTGGGACAACTTTCGGCCTCTGGTGTCCCCTCAGCGCTGGGGCCAGGTACTGAAAGGCCTCCAGAAACCCTGCAATTCGGGGGCATCCGTGTATCTCTTCAGGAATCGGCACCATTTTGGAATTTGGTCCCAAAGGTTCTAAAGAAGACTAATGCAGCCAAAAGAAAGGACTTCTCCATGCAAAGTGATCGTAGAAATGCATGTTGAGGTCAAGAACTTCATAAAAACTGTCATGCGGGGAAGCACGGCCGCAGCTATGGAAGCGTTTAGGCCAGTCTGGGGCTAACGTTATTCTCCAAAACTCCCATTTATACCCGTTGTAAAGTGGGGACAGTGCTTATTGCTTCTGGACCTGATAGCCCCCCACTGCTCCAGCTCCAGAGAAAATGATTTTTCTGAACTGGTAGCAAAGATTCCCAAGTTTACAAAAAGCCGTCACCAATGTATCGCTTTCTGATTAATTTCCAATTGCCACGTAGCTATGAACTAGTCTGCATGTCCTGGACACCAAGTACAGAAAAAGCTTAGAAAAGTCATTTTATCAAAGTTCTCAATGAGAAAAAAAGCATGAAAAAGTGCAAAATATATACAGTTCCTGGCAGTTCTCACACGGGATTTTTTTTTTTTTTTTTTACTACAGACCATAAAAGTTTACATTTGTATGATGAAAGTACAGTGGGTTTCATTACATTGTTAATATACAAGTTTTTGCTTCAAAGTGCTTACTTTATTTAAAAAAGAGAAGATCAAGAGGGCTGCAGGTGTGCTTGTGTTTGTGTGGTTTTTTTTTTTTTACAACAAATCCACGCCATGTGTCCCATCGCCTTCTTCCTCTTCTTGTAGTGCAACATGGTGCAGCAGCCTTGTGGCCAAGGGCTCCTTTCTGAGGGTGCTCCAGACACCTCGCCTACAGCAGCACTCGGGGGGTCCCGTTGGGGGTGGCGCCTTTTTTCTTCTGCAGCCGATTCTGCACCTTTCGAGATTTTACGACTTTCATTCTCACCTCAAAAACTTCATGGATGGCCTTCCGGAAGCAATGAAAGTTATAGTCAATAAGCCCTGGAGAAGAGAACAAAAATGTTTACAAATGCCACCTGGAAATAACCACCACCATTTCATGTCAGCCACGGTCAGGATAAGCAGGCAGGGCGTGGCGGAGGAGGGACCCTCACATAAGGGCCACGATGTCCACGGATGTCTACAGCTTCAGGGACTGTGGCCAAGTCTATAGAGGGAGATTTTTCCTGAGGCAAGCCCCAGAATATGTATTCCAAAGACATCTATGGGCCAAAGCATTTAAAGACCCGCTGAACTGAACACTCTTTAAACTTCAGGAACTGTAATGTTTTCAATTGAATTTTATTAAAAATTGAATTTCATTTTCTTACAATGAAGATAAATCTGGAATGAAAAATCCTTCTCCCCCAAGGGCACTATTAACTGGACTCTGAGTAGGGGCAGACCCCGACTTGGAGTGTGACTGAGATCTCAAAGTCACAATACCAATCCGTCAATAGTTTCTGAATATCTGTTCCATTTAAACCATTTTCATAAGCCCTAGGGAAAGCAAAGGCTCTGATTTTAGAGTGGTAACACTTACCTAATGTCAACTCCACACTCAGGAATTCAACAACCTGTGACACTCAGCTTTTCGATAATTAAGTCGATTGTAAGTGGAAAAATAGTAGAAGAGAAACTTCTTGTGTTTTCGGAAATAAATCAGTGGTAAAAAAGTACAGGAGAATAAAAGATAATCCAAAGTCTTGAGGAGTACATTTTTCATCATTACCATTAATTTGTAAAAGTCCTGGCCAGGCTCGGTGGCTCACCCTGTAATCCCAGCACTTTGGGAGACCAAGGTAAGTAGATTGCCTGAGCCAGCAAGTTCGAGACCAGCCCGGGCAACTTGGCAAGACCTCATCTCTACAATAAATCAAAAATTAGCTGGGCATGGTAGCACCTGCCTGTAGTTCCGGCTACTTGGAAGGCTGTGACGGAAGGATCACCGGAGCCCAGCAGGTCGACACTGGGGTGGCCGTGAGCATGCCACTGTACTCCAGTCTAAGCGACAGAATGAGACTCCAACTCAAAAAAAAAAAAATTGTGAAAGTCTTGACAGCAATATTATGTTTACACCAATGAGGCTAAGGTGGTCTGTTCTATTTACTATCTTTAAACTTATCAAAATGATGAATAATTATTTCCATCTATCAGGTAATGCTTCCGGAGTCCCATCCAGGGAAGGAACTGGGATTCCAGACAAGGATGAAGTTCTTCCCGTTGTCATACAACTAGCTGCAGGGCTGGGGGGCCGGACCCCAGCTCAGTTTCCAGGAGCAGGAAGACTGAGTGGTGCCCTCTGCTGCTCCTGCAGAGACGGTTAACCACAAATGGAATCAAAATACGAGAAAATTCCCTCAAGAAAAGATCAATGAGGTAATCAAGGGGAAAGTCATAGGAACAAAGCAGGAGCAAAGAGATGATTTTAGCTTGTGGGAACTTGAATATGAGATGTGACAACCACCTCAGAATTCTCTGCTTACACGAGCAAAAAACCGCTTCGCTAAAAGGATTTGGCTCCACCCGGAGGGTACAAGTAAATACTCCATTTGGGTGCTGATAATTCCTGACAAATCTCAACTCACTTCATTTGCACGTTTCAAAATGTAACAGTGATCTCGCTGCGTTTGGGATTTTAAAAGGAAAAGTCCACAACTGAGGATTTCAAAGGAAGTAGTAAGCATTCATAAAAAGTGTTTGCTATTTAAATCTTTTCATGAAAGGCAGCTGAAAACACAAGAAAGAACGTGACAAAATAAAGTGTCTTCACCCCCATCCACAGTTGATATAGTCCCACTTCCTTCCCTGGTTCAGGAGTTCTCAACTGTAGCTACACGTTAGAAATACCCAGAGGCCAGGTGCAGTGAGTGGCTCATGGTGAGAACCCCAGTGACTCGGGAGACTGAGGCAGGAGGATCACTTGAGTCCGGGAGTTCAAGGTTGCAGTGAGCTACAATCATACCACTGCACTCCAACATGGGCAACAGAGTGAGACCCTGTCTCTAAACACACACACACACACACACACAGCTTTTTATTTCATTTTCTGGGGGGTTGGAGTCTCACTCTGTCGCCCAGTATGGAGTGCAGTGGCTGCTCCCAGCCACCACAGCCTCAACCTGCTGGGCTCCGGCGATCCTTCCGCCTCAGCCTTCCAAGGAGCTGGAGCTACAGGTGCACAATACCATGCCCGGCTAATGTTTTTGATTTCTTGTAGAGATGGCCAAGTTACCCAGGCGGGTCTGAACCCGCGGGCTCAGGCAATCCACTCACCTCAGCCTCCCAAAGCGCGGGATTACAGGCTGAGCCACCGAGCCCGGCTGAGAGTATTTATTAACCTTGGGAACTTTACTGTGGAAGAACCTGGCGGATACCACCTGCATAGATCAAGGTTGGCACCCCTGGTCCTGAGACCTGGCAACGTCATGGACCACTTCATATGTGCATGGAGGAGGACACACCATCTCCTGGTAGTACTCTTGCCAAAGTGCATAATCTCATTCCAACTGTGTGAAAACATCAGACAGACCCAATCTCAGGGACATGCTCCAAAGTACCGGTCCTCTTGAAAAGCGTCAAGAACATGAGCGACAAAGAATTGTCATAGATTGGAGATTAGGAGAAACAGCAATTAAATCAAGTTGGAGAGCCTAGGCCGAAAAAGCATTTGTGGCAACACCGGTGAAATTCAAATTAGGTCTGTAGTTTAGTTAACAGTATTATACCAATGTTAATTCCTGTTTTTGTTGTTGTTGTTGTTATGCATTCTTCTTCTTATTAAACACAGATGGGGGTCTCACTAGGTTGCCCAGGCTGGTCCTGAACTCCTGGGCTTAAGCAATCCTCCTGCCTCAGCCTCCCAAAGTGCTAGGATTACAGGTGTGAGCCACCATGCCCAGCTTTAATTCCCTGGTTTTGATGTGTAAGAAGTTAACATTCGAGGAGGCTAGATGAGGAGCAGACGAAAACGATGTGCTACCTATGCAAGCTTTTTGCTGAATCTCAAATCAGTTCAAAATAAACATGCTCCTCCGGTTGCCTCTAATACTGCCTAAATTGGGGCCCATACTGCCATCCTGCATAGTCTGGGGGCTGTAGTTGTATTATTTGTGTTACTTTTCTTTCACTTCCAAAATCAGCGTGAATTATTATCACCAATAAATTTGGGAAATATCTTTAATCAAGGAAATATGTGTATAATGGTTTTACACACACACACACACACACACACACACACACACACACACACACACACAGGCTCTATATGGAGAGAAGCCCGGCAATCTTTAGCCCTGACTGCCACAGACTGGGTGCGCCTTTGAAAAAGTCACACTTTCTAGGTCTGAGTAAAGCCATCTGTAAAATGGAAGGGCAAAACAAAGTATAAGCCGGGCTCAGTGGCTCAGCCTGTAATCCCGCACCTTTGGGAGGCTGAGGTGAGTGGACTGCCTGAGCCCGCAGGTTCGAGACCCGCCTGGGCAACTTGGCGAGACCTCATTCATCTCTACAATAAATCAAAAAATCAGCTGGGCGTGGTAGCGGGCGCCTATAATCCCGGCTGCTCGAAGGCTGAGGCGGAAGGATCACCGGAGCCCAGCAGGTCGAGGCTGCGGTGGCCAGGAGCGGCCACTGCCCTCCAGTCTGGGCGACAGAGTGAGACTCCAACTCAAGAAACAAAACAAAACACATCTAGTGAAGTTATTAAATACACGTATGTCTTCCCTTTTTGGAATCACGATCCCATCTCTGTGCTCTAAAGATTTCAGAGTGTATGCAGGCCGAACAGGAGTCAGGCAACACCTTGCGTGGGTCCTGCCATCCCCTCCTTGACATGTGGAGAGCAAGTGGTCACACGGTCGCCTGAGACCTTCTGGAAGTACGGACCAAGCCAAGGACAGGCCGGGGAGTCCTGGCCCCAGTTCACAGCCTGGTAGCAAAGCCCCAGCGGGCTGCGCCCTGTGAGGACAGGCCCCTGGGGGCAACCCCTGGGCCCGCTTCGGCCTCCAGGCAGCCGCCGCTTGGGGGAGGCCGGCTCAGGACCCAGAAGCCAAGGTGCAGTGTCCGCCAAGGCAGTGGGGGAGGGAGGTGACCTTCTGCTGAAGTTTCAGGGGCATGCTCCCATCCGACAAACAACCAATGCGGTCGCGGGCTGCGTGGAAAAAGGCTTTTTAAAAAAACGCACCCTGGATGGAACTAGAGTCTATAATACAGAGTGATCACTCACAGAAACAACGATCTGAGCATCACATGTTCTCACTCATAAGTGGACCTTGAACAACTACCGTAAATACTATAAGAAACGGATCGACAGTGGCAGGAAACTGTGGGGGGGCAGGGAGGGGAAGGGAGGTGGGATGAACAGTAGTCGATATCTGTCTGACGGGGGGACACACCTCATCAACAAGGGTACCTGCACAATGCATATTTGTATACCTAACCTTAACTGTACCCCACAATTTTAAAATAAAAAATGTTTTTTAAAAAAAATCACACTCCCCAAATTACCTTTTCTTTCAAAGCTTTCCTCTCTGACAAAGCAAACGAGAGCCAGGAACTTGGTGACCTCTTTTAAATACAGAACTGTTGTATTATTCAGCTTGATAATGGCCGTGGACTCCTTGTCATAGGGGGTTCCTGCTCCATCTTCTTTGAGACTAAACGGGGACAGAAACCAACATGTATTTGACTACTGAGAAAGAACGACACATGGCAAGCCAGGGACAGGGGCCGGCTCGTAACACGCGCACCACGATCATGATGTGACATAAGGCGTGCCTTTCAGCAGGTCTCAGAAACACGCGGGCGTGAGAACACACAGTCCATGACTGTCACTTTCCTCCTGACACAGTGAATGGCTGTGGCGACAACTGGCCAGCTCTTCGGGCACCTGAGGAGACAGGTGAGGGACGCGCATAGCTCTTCCCCGCTCCGTGGCCAAAGGCTTCCAGTTTTCTCGCAATAGAATGGCCAGGCTTCAAAGCAGGGTCTGATGTGAGACCACCAAGGACTGAAGAACTGTTCCAAGTTAAAGGAGACATAGGGACTATGACAGTCCAATGCTGGACTGGACCCTGGATCGGGGAAAACACGGCTATAAAAGATAGAATTGCAGCCGGGCTCGGTGGCTCAGCCTGTCATCCCGTGCCTTTGGGAGGCTGAGGTGAGTGGATTGCCTGAGCCCGCGGTTCAAGACCCACCTGG
>NW_007232420.1:23309-26492 GCF_000164805.1 Carlito syrichta
GCGGCCACTGCACTCCAGTCTGGGCGACACAGTGAGATTCCAACTCAAAAAAAAAAAAGATAGAATTGGCCAGCCGAGGCAACATAGCGAGACCCTGTCTCCACCAAAAAAAATTAAAAATTAGCAAGGTGTGAGTGCCTGCCTGCAATCCCAGCTACTAGGGAAGCTGAAGCCAAAGGAGCACCAGAAGTCAGGAGGTCGAGGCTGCAGAGGGCCATTGATCATGCCATTGACAGACAGAGAGACTCTGACTCAAAAAAAAAAAAAAAAAACAACCCAGAATTGGGAGCATTGGTAAATATGAATAGGGTCTATAGATTAGATAAGAATATAGCCATATTAAATTTGTTTAATTTGTTAACTAAACCTCTGGTCCTATAAGAGAATGTTTTTCTTTATAACAGATTTATGCCCAAATAATCATATCTATAGCATACTCACAAATGTTTCACCAAAAGCAAATAATATGTATTAGAAAAAAGAGAGATATAGCAAATATGGAGCAAATTAGCAAAAACTGGTGAATTCCAATGAAGGGTATATAGGAATTTACTGTACCACCCCAGTACATTTTCTTGTAGGTTTGAAATTTTTCCAAAATAAAGAATTAAATAGCCAGGTGCGGTGGTTCACACCTATAATTCCAGCACTTTGGGAGGCAGAGGTGAGATGACTGCCTGAACCCACGGGTTTGAGCCTCGGCAACATGGCGAGACCTCATCTCTACAATAAATCCAAAGGAAAAAAATTAGCTGGGCGTGGTGGCACATATAGTACCAGCTACTTGAAAAGCTGAAATGGAAGGATCGCCTGAGCCCAGCAGATTGAGGCTGTGGTGGCCGGGAGCAAGCCACTGTACTCCAGCTAAGGCGACAGAGTAAGACTCTGGTTGAAAAAAAAAAAAAAAAGAGGCCAGGTGCGGTGGCTCAGCCTGTAATCCCAGCACTTTGGAAGGTCAAAGTGAGAGGATTGCTGGAGCCCACAGGTGTCAAGACCAGCCTGGGCAACTTGGTGAGAACTCGATTCTACAATAAATCACAAAAACTAGCCAGGTGTGGTGACATGTGACTGTAGTTCTGGCTACTTAGAAGGCTGAGGCGGAAAGATCGCCTAAGTCCAGCAGGTCGAGGCTGTGGTGGCCGGGAGCGTGCTATTGCACTCCAGACTGGGTGACAGAGTGAGACTCCTACTCAAAAAAAAAAAAAATTAATTAAATTAAATAAATCACAAAATTAGCTAGGTGTGGCACATGCCTGTGGTTCCAGCTTCTTGGAAGACAGAGGCAGAAAGATCATCTGAGCCCAGCAGGTCGAGGCTGCAGGGGCCAGGAGCATGCCACTGCCCTCCAGACTGGCAACAAAGAGTGAGACTCCAACTCAAATAAGTAAATAAATAAAATGTTTTAAAAAGAGTTAAAGGCCGGGTGCGGTGGCTCAAGCCTGTCATCCCAGCACTTTGGGAGCCGAGGCAAGTGGACTGCCTGAACCCGCGGGTTTGAGACCAGCCCGGGCAACGTGGCCGAGAACTCGTCTTACAATAAACCAAAAATTAGATGGGCATGATAGCACACGCCTGTTGTTCCAGCTACTTGGAAGGCTGAGGCGGGAGAATTGCCTGAGCCCAGGAGGTTGAGGCTGCGGTGGCCGGGAGCGTGCCACTGCACTCCAGCCTGGGTGACAGAGTGAGACTCCGACTCAAAAAAAGACAACAGAGTTAAATAAGTATATTTGTCTATCTAAGAAAAGGTGAGATCTGTAAGATACAAATGACTTGGGTTTGAATGCCCGTTCTTCTAGTTACTATGTGAGTTTGGACAACTCGAAAAACTTTTTGATCCTCAGTTCCCTCATCTGTGCACTAACAAAAATTGCCTCAACGTTTCCTACTGAAGATTAAATGAAATAATACCTATATAGCACTAAGCATAATGTTGAAAATGTGTAAAATGCGCAAAGAATGATAATTGCTATTATTATTATTATTATTATTATTACGGTTTTAATCATCGAAACTGGACCCTCTGAAGACACCAGTGTGGTAAGAGTCATTGATCCTTTTCTCATAGCCAAAGGACACCTCTCTGTATCCTCTTCTCCTTATCTGAAACTTGTATAGAAATTTTCTGATTTATTTTTACTCCACAAATGTATGAATAATTGAGCAGAAATTGGACATCACTGGAATTGTGCTGATCCTTACCACTTTCACATCCGAGTCGGCATTTATTAGACATTTACTATGTGACATGTTCCATTCTTTTCTTTTGTTGTTTTCTGAGACAGATTCTCACAGTCGCCCAGGCTAGAGTACATAATCATGCTCCTGGCCACCACAGCCTCAACCTGCTGGGCTCAGGCGATCCTTCCGCCTCAGCCTTCTGAGTAGCTGAAACTACAGGCACATGCCACCACACCTGGCTAATTTTTTCTCATTTATCGTAGAGACGAGGTCTCACCAAGTTGTCCAGGCTGGTCTCGAATCCCCGAACTCAGGCAATCCTCTCATCTTGGCCTCCCAAAGTGCTAGGATTACAGGCTTGAGCCGCCGTGCCTGGCCAGACATGCTCCATTCTTAGTTCTTCCCATGTGTTATCCACTGTCTCCCCTAAGAATCCTCTAAGCTGGCTGGGTGCGGTGGCTCAGCCAATAATCCCAGCTACTTTGGGAGGCCGAGGAGAGAGGATTGCCTGAGTTCAGGGGTTCGAGACCAGTCCAGGCAACTTGGTGAGACCTCATCTCTAAGATAAATCACAAAAACTAGTTGGGCGTGGTGGCATGTGCCTGTAATTCCAATTACTTGGAAGGCTGAGGCGGAAGGATCGCCTGAGCTCAGCAGGTCGAGGCCGCAGTGGCCGTGAGCGTGCCACTGCACTCCAGCCTTGGCAACAACAGTGAGATTACAGCTCAAAAAAAAAAAGAATCAAAAAAGTTAAACCAATGAATAAAATTTTCATTAAAAAATTTCCAGGTAAATCTAATACTATATCAGTACGAAACACTGTGATTACTACCAGCATTTAATAGCACAGAAAAATTCTTAGGTGATAATGTTAAATGAAAAAAGCGCCGGGCTCGGTGGCTCAGCCTGTAATCCCGCGCCTTTGGGATTGCCCGAGCCCGCAGGTTCGAGACCCGCCTGGGCAACTTGGCGAGACCTCATCTCTACAATAAATAAAAAATGAGC
>NW_007232420.1:26655-26995 GCF_000164805.1 Carlito syrichta
GCCACTGCCCTCCAGTCTGGGCGACAGAGTGAGACTCCAACTCAAAAAAAAAAAAAAGCAGCATATAACATTTTATATACCAAGTGATCTCATTATCTTAAAAATTACACATAGAAATAAGAACAAGGCCGGGAGTGATGGCTCAAGCCTGTAATCCCAGCACTTTGAAAGGCTGAGGTGAGAGGTTGCCTGAGCTCAGGGGTTCGAGACCAGCCTGGGCAACTTAGTGAGACCTTGTCTCTGCGATAAATCAAAAAAGTTAGCCGGGCATGATAGCGCGCCCCTGTAGTTGCAGCTACGTGGAAGGCTGAGGCGGGAGGATCACCTGAGCTCAGCAGGT
>NW_007232420.1:27215-35679 GCF_000164805.1 Carlito syrichta
TCTTGTCACCCAGACTGGAGTGCAGTGGCACGCGCCTGGCCACCGCAGCCTCGACCTGCTGGGCTCAGGCGGTCCTTCCGCCTCAGGCTTCCAAGTAGCCAGAACTACAGGCGTGGAACTACCACACCCAGCTCATTTTTTTTCTTTCTTTTTTTTTTTATTGTAGAGACGAGGTCTTGCCAATTTGCCCAGGCTGGTCTTGAACCCATGAGTTCAGGCAATCCACACACCTCAGCCTCCCAAAGTGCTGGGATTATAGGCTGAGCCACTGAGCCCAGCCTGTATTTTCTACAATACACTTTCTATGTATTACTTTCACAACCAGAAAAAAAGTAAACATTAAACTGGAAAAACAACAAATTACAAGAAGAAATTGGTGGTTTTGCAACTGTAAAACCTATGTTCTACTACTCAAGTTTTCGTCTACAAGCAATGAAAACACATAAAGATGGAACATATTTTAAGTGCATGAACACGCATATGTGTACAGCTGTGTGTGTGTGTAGAGCTCTGTATGTGTGTATAGAGCTGTGTGTGTGTGTGTGTGTGTGTGTGTGTGTGTGTGTGTAGAGCTGCCAGCTGAGGCAGAACTTCAGCTAAGAGATTCCTGGCGCACCAGGTCACCCGCTTGGAGGCCCTGCTGGTCTCCACTGGGTAGCTGGGAAAGGGCCACAAGACCTTTCTTACAGGGCCACCGGCATCCTCGGAGCCCTAAGAGGGCCCCAGGCTCCTCGCACAGCCCTACCGGTTCCCTGCCGGTTAACTGGGTTGGCTTGCTGCTATCTCAGCAAACCATTCGAAGAATCCCAGAGCCCACAAACCACTTGTGACCCAGACGTTTTGGCTGAATCCTGCAGGCTCATCTCTGAGCACCACACTCTACCACAGAAAGACAGTCTGCCTGAAAAGCCCAGCTTGCTCCTCCCCCCCACCCCACCCTGTGTTTGTTTTAGCTGGATAAAAGCAACTCTGATTAACAACATTTACATGAACGACTTACCACTTACATCTAATTACCATATGGCACAATAATGATCACGCATGTCGTTAAATATGCGCCAGATTAATGGTGTTGCTCATTGTACTTGATTACCATGACAATCTAGACTGTAATCAGGGTGCAATCAGCTTCAAGGTCATTCACTTACAGTTTAAAAATAATAGAATACTGCAGGGCAGTCATCTTGGGCAACCAGGTCTATTTCCAAAGCTAGGTGGCAACATTTAAAAATAACAATAATAATAAATGACGGCAGCTCCATTCACCCAGGCTCTACCAGGTAAAAGCTTATTATAAGCCTAGTGAGATTTCAACCTCACTCCAATCTTGCAAGGTAAATATCACTTTTCCTATTTTCATAACGGAGGGGACTGTGTGTGTGTGTGTGTGTGTGTGTGTGTGTGTGTGCACGCGCGCGCACCTGTGGGTGTAACGGAGTTAGCAGAGAGAATCTGAACTGAGTGGGCAAAGGGCTTTCAGACGGTGGAAGAGAGAAATGGTGACATTGAAAGACTGTCACAGAGGCTGACAAAGGAGGCGGAGTGTCAAGCTGTGTAAGCCAGGTCACAGGCAGTGAGAAAAGAGGAAGATAAACAAAAGCTTTACCTCATGGCCAGCTGGATGAAGATGTGAGATACGATATAAACAGACAACACCTTGACATCATAATAAGATAAACAACCCATTCACTCTGTACAACACCTGCTCAGAACACTTGCAATTACACAAAATTGTTTCTATGTCTGGTAACATAATCCATTTCCCCCCCCTTGTTTATTTTCTATTACTAAGCGTATAGGAAATTCTGTTTTCTAAGAAGGTGAGACCATAACAATAATAATAAGCAGGTTATGTTGTTTGCTTAGTTTTGTAATTCTCTTTCCCATAACTAAAAGTATATATTTAAAAGCCAGCAGTTATTTTCTTTGTAAGGAAAATAGAAATGCTGGGTTTTCTGAAAGGCTGAGGTCAGCTGGGTATGGTAGCTCCGTCTGTAGTTCCAACAACTTGGAAGGCTGAGGCAGAAGGATTGCCTGAGCCCAGCAGGTCGAGGCTGCTGTGGCCATAAGTGTGCCGCTGCACTCCAGCCTGGGTGACAGAGTGAGATTCCAACTCAAAAAAAAAAAAAGAAAAGAAAGTCATAAGGGGGTCCCAGTAGCTGGAACTACAGACGCATGCCTCCACACCTGGCTATTTTTTGTGATTTATTGTAGAGACGAGGTCTCACCAAGTTGCCCAAGCGGGTCTCGAACCCCCTGGCTCAGGCGATTCTCTCACCCCGGCCCCTCAACATGACGGGATTATAGGCATGAGCCACTGCACCCAGCCATGATTTCCTTAATAACGTTTTATTTGGCTTACTTGACCATAAGAATATGGCACATAATATCTATAACATACATATATGTGTTAATCAAGTGTTTATGTTATCTGTAAGGCTGCCAGTCAACAGTAGGCTATTAGTAAAGTTTTGGGAGAGTCAAATATTATATGCAGCTTTTTGACTGCACAGGGGGTCAGTGTCTCAACCCTTGTGTTGTTCAAGGGTCAACTGTAATACTTCCTTCATGGAATAGTTCAGAATCAAATGATATGATGCACACAGTAAGATGATTAGCACAATGCCAGGTATTTGCTCAATAATTGTTATCACTGTTATATGCTAAATGGTATATTTGTTTATAGATCTAGTTGCTTAAAACAAAAGTATTAAAGTCAAATAAGTGAATGCAAAGGTTACGGAACAGAAAGGTGGCTTGATGGTGGCTTTGAAGAATGTTACACTTACCCATAAATACAGGAAATGTCGATCACCACATCTATCATATCACAGCAGAGCTCATAGGTCTGCATGTCCACTGGAGTACTGTCAGTTGCAATATAAATTTTACTGACCACATCAAATAGAAATGCCTTTTCAATTCCAGAATTCTGAAACGAAAACAAAATGCTTTACACAAATTTAGAAGGCCAAGAAAAAAATTTAAGAAGATATCAGCTGATTTCAGACTGTGGGTGTCGTGACGACATAAAACTGTATGCCACCCTTAATGTAAAATATGAATGAGCAAAAAGTAAGACACTAAAGTTAAATTGTACCATTTTATTACACTTTAAACTTCATTGTCATAGCCTTATTTGTGATGGATGTGCATGAGAAATGAAAAGCAGAATTATCCAGCCAGGCATGGTGGCTCAGCCTGTAATCTCAGCACTTTGGGAGGCCGAGGTAAGAGGATTGCCTGGGCCCGGAGGTTCGAGACCAGCCTGAACAACTTGGTGAGACCTCGTCTCTACAATAAATCACAGAAAACTAGCCGGGCTTGGTGGCATTTGTCTGTAGTTCCAGCTACTTGGAAGGTTGAGGCAGAAGGATCACCTAAGTTCAGCAGGTCGAGGCTGCAATGGTCATGAGTGTGCCACTGTACTCCAGCCTGGGCAAAAAAGAGTGAGACTCCAACTCAAAAAAAAAAAGAAAAGAAAAGAAAAGTTGAATTATCACATATTATTTATTTTAGGTAGACACATTGGGTGGTATTTTCTAATACTTAGAGCTGTACCTGAGTTAGGAAAAGGCCAAGTAAAATTTTGGCTGGGCGTGGTGGCTCAAGCCTGTAATCTCAACACTGTGGGAGGCCAAGGTGAGAGGACTGCCTGAGCTCGGGGATTCGAGACCAGCCTGGGCAACTTGCTGAGACCTCGTCTTTTCAACAAATCAAAAAATTAGCTGGGTGTGGCAGCACATGCCTGTAGTTCCAGCTCCTTGGAAGGCTGAGGTGGAAGGATCGCCTGAGCCCAGCGGGTCTAGGCTGTTGTAGCCATGAGCATGCAAATGCACTCCAGCCTGGGAGACAGAGTGACACTTCGACCCAAAAAAATAAGTGAATTTTAACCGGGCTCAGTGGCTCAGCCTGTAATCCCGCGCCTTGGGAGGCTGAGGTGAGTGGATTGCCTGAGCCTGAGGGTTCGAGACCCGCCTGGGCAACTTGGTGAGACCGCATCTCTACAAGAAATCAAAAACTAGCCAGGCGTGGTAGCGCGCGCCTGTAGTTCCAGCTACTTGGAAGGCTGAGGCGGAAGGATCGCCGGAGCCCAGCAGGTCGAGGCTGCAGTGACCAGAAGCGGCCACTGTACTCCAGTTTGGGCGACAGAGTGAGACTCCAACTCAAAAATAATAATAATAATAATAAGTGAATTTTACTGACTGTAAATTTTTAAAATCTAAAGCAAACTCACTCAAAATTGTGTAGTAACAGAGTAAATTTGAGTACAGCTGACAGGTCTGCCTCAATTTCCATCTACACAGCCTCCTGGAGCTAGCGGCTGTCATCTCATTCAGCACATCATCCACACAGTGTTACTGCCAAAACCAAATTTGATGCTCCTTACCTCTAGTTGGACTCTATCTATTAGTATTGGATAATTGCCCACAACTTGAATATACACTCCAATTGTACCAGTGAAGCACAGGAACCCACTTGGAGAGTTAAAATTTAAAGGATCTAAAACAATGTATAGGGGTAATCTTCAAAAGTAATACTTCAATGACCTTGAACCACCCCGTGTATAAGCAGAAATGAAATCTTTTTCATTCATACCATGTTATTTTCTTTTTTCTTTTTTTGAGTTGGAGTCTCACTCCGTCACCCAGGCTGGAGTGTAGTGACACGCTCATGACCACTGCAGTCTCGACCTGGTGGGCTCAGAGATCTTTCCGCCTCAGCCTTCCAAATAGTTGGAACTAGAGGCGTATGCCACCACGCCCAGATAATTTTTTGTTTCATTGTAGAGACGAGGTCTCACCAAGTTGCCCAGACTGGTCTCGAACCCGTGGGCTCAGGCAGTCCTCTAGCCTCAGCCTCCCAAAGTGCTGGGATTACAGGCATAAGCCACCACACCCGGCTTGCAATGTGACTTTCAAACTCCACAAGTGACTCGAACAGGAGCATGTTATTTACTTACAGATATAAAGATGTTCAGCAAGTTCTCCAGCGTTGGGAGTTGAGGAATCAGCTTCTGAACCACTTTGCTAAAAGCTTCAAATATTGAGTGATCGTATATGCTTGTCAGATAAAAGCTGAAAGAGGAAACAGCACTGTATTTTATCACATTTTCCCTTTGACTGAGGAACAGACCGCTGAGGCTATGTCACAACACCAGTGATCTGCTTTCTGCATCTACGGTTCTATGGGCTAGCCTCCTTTGGAACTCACAAGGACCCCGGTAAAAAACAAGCATATCTTAACAAGCCATTCCACCTCACCCCCCGAAAAGCCAGATCTGTGCTTGTTATCATCTGCTGACTGGAAAGCCTAATCGTGCACCAGAAGTGTCTAGTCCAGCTTCCTTAGCGTCTGCAAGAGAATACACACCAGGTCGTTTCTAAGCAAGCCTCTTAGGTTGCCCAAAGAAACAGTTACAGTATTAAAACCGAAGCATCTCATTTTTTAATTTTCGAATTTGCAAAAGGAATGATGCCATTAACTAGCCCACAGAAGATGATGGAGAAATTATTTTCTTATGTCTGTCTGGTTTATTTTTAGACTACTGTCTTACTCATGATGATAGATGATACCATATTTACCAAGAACTATCAACTTCAGCATCTACTAACTTCCTGAATTATAGTCAAGGGCTGTACGTGAAGTGTTTTTCATATGGAGGAAGAACCTCAGCTTTGACCATTTGTTAAAAAAACAAAAAATGGCTGGGCAGTGGCTCATGCCTATAATCCCAGCACTTTGGGAGGTTGCAAGAGGATTGTTTGAATCCAGGGGTTCAAGACCAGCCTGGCACAGAGTGAAACCTTGTCTCTACAAAAAAATCCAAAAATGAGCTGGGTATGGTGGGTGCACAGCTGTAGTCCCAGCTACTCAGGATGCTGAGATGGAAGGATTGCCTAAGCCCAAGAGGTCAAGGCTACTGTTGGATTGTGATCACTGTGATCATGCCACTGCACTCCAGCCTGGGTGACTGAGTGAGACCCCCAATAAAAACAAATAAAATAGGCTGGACATGGTGGCTCAAGTCTGTAATCCCAGCACTTTGGGAGGCCAAGGTGAGAGGATGGCCTGAGCCAGGGGTTCGAGAGGATTGCCTGAGCCCAGCCTGAGCAACTTGGTGAGACCTCATCTCTACAATAAATTTAAAAATTAGCCAGGCGTGGTGACGTGAGCCTGTAGCTCCAGGTACTTGGAAGGCTGAGGCGGAAGGATCACCTGAGCCCAGCAGGTCAAGGCTGCGGTAGCCGTGAGCGTGCCACTGCACTCCAGCCTGGGCGACAGAATGAGTCTCCGACTCAAAATAAAATGTTTTTAAAATCCCCCAAAATAAAATAACACTGCTTTTACTGGAGATTAGAATTAGCATATGCAAAGCTCATTTTCCTCAAATCCTAGGCCAGTCTACAGCACAAAACAGGGCGAACGAGGTGACAACTGCCCATGCCAAGCCAACGGAACCCCAAACCTGCTTTGCCATCCATTGCCGGGATCCCTAAGTGCGTTCTGTTCTCACCTGAGGTGAATTTTTTCTAATCCAGCATCGGCAAGGTCATCGTTTGCCCTCTGGTGAATATCTCTTTGGGTTTCAATTTTGTGGTCATCTGACAGACCATCCACTTTATGGATGAAGACCTCGAAGTTGATGTCGGTATTCACTTTGTAGGCCCGGGTCACCGTGAGGTGGAGCCTGGCCAGGGCTTCCATGTAATCATCCTAGGACCAAAGGCAACGCCTGTGAGGGGAGACCATTTTGCTTCCTGAACCTTCCACACACACACTCTTCAGCTGGAAGCCATGCCGCCACAAGCCCTCAAAATACTTTGCAAAAGCTCCCTCCTAAAAGTTGATTTCTTAGAATTCAAGTTTGAAGATTTAAGTTTCGGTAACAAAGAGAAGAAAAAGAACGACTAAAAACAAAATGCAGCTGTTCAGGCAGTTATGACTTAGTGGATGACCCTTGTAAAGATCAGAACTAGCCGGGCTCGGTGGCTCAGCCTGTAATCCTGCGCCTTGGGAGGCTGAGGTGAGTCGATTGCCTAAGCCCGCGGGTTCGAGACCCTCCTGGGCAACTTGATAAGACCTCATCTCTACAATAAATCAAAAAATCAGCCGGGCGTGGTAGCGCATGCCTGTAATTCCGGCTCCTCGGAAGGCTGAGGCGGAAGGATCGCCGGAGCCCAGTGAGTGGAGGCTGCGGTGGCCGGGAGCGGCCACTGCGCTCCAGTCTGGGCGACAGAGTGAGACTCCAACTCAAAAAAAACCAAAAAACCCAAAAAGATCAGAACTGCAGTTTTAGGAAGAGAAAAGGACCTCACTTAAGCCCCTCCCTCGAATACTGTTCAAGTCTCTGTGATGAACAAGGAGGGACAGACACATGGTGGGGGCCACCAGGTACATGCCAAGGCAAGAGGACGGCCTGAGCCAGGGGTTGTCGCCCAGGCTGGAGTGCAGTGCCACGCTCACGGCCACCGCAGCCTTGACCTGCTGGGCTCAGGTGATCCTTCCACCTCAGCCTTCCAAGTACCTGGAACTATAGGCTCCTGTCACCACGCCTGGCTAATTTTTAAATTCATTGCAGAGATGAGGTCTCACCAAGTTGCTCAGCCTGGGTTCAGGCAAACCTCTCGAACCCCTGGCTCAGGATGGGGAAGGAGCTGGGGGAACAGTGGAAAGAACCATTGTCAGGGCAGAAGTCAGCAGCACACCATGCCCGTGGGCCCACTGCCTGCTTTCTGTGAGTGACACCGGACCCCAGCCAGGCTTCTTTGTTAGCACAAGGACTGAGGCTGCTTGCGAACTGCAGCAGCAGAGCTGAGTAGTCACCCCCTAGAGCCAGTCCGTACAACAGTCCAGCCTGCAAAGTTAAGCTACCTGCCGCCCAGTCCCAGACAGAAAACGCTTGCCAATCCCCGGTCTAAAGTAAGTAACTGCTCCAAACAACACAATACTATTCTTTCTCTCCTTCCCATAATGAACACCCATGTATCCATCGCTCTGTTTAAGAAATGAAATGTGGCCAGGCATAGTGGCTCACGCCTACTGTAATCCCAGCACTTTGGGAGGTGGAAGAAAGAGGATTGTCAGAGTCCACAGGTTCAAGACCAGCCTGGATAACTTGGCGAGATCTCATCTCTACAATAAATCAAAAAGTTAGCCAGGCATGGTGGCACAAGCCTGTAATTGCAGCTACTTAGAAGGCTGAGGCAGAAGGCTTGCTGGAGCCCAGCTGGTTGAGGCTGCAGTGGCTGTAAGCATGCCACTGCTCTCCAGCCTGGATGGCAAACTGAGACTCCAACTCAAAAAAAAAAAATAGAAAAATTAAATAAAAATTTAAAGAGCTGAGTGTGGTGGTGCCTATAATCCCAGCACTTTGGAGGCCAAGGTGAGAGGATTACCTGAGTCCAGGGGTTCAAGACCAGCCTGGGCAACTTGGTGAGACCTTGTCTCTACAATAAATCCA
>NW_007232420.1:36115-47678 GCF_000164805.1 Carlito syrichta
CGCGGGCTCAGGCCATCCACTCACCTCAGCCTCCCAAAGCGCGGGATGACAGGCTGAGCCCCCGAGCCCGGCTTAGTTTGCCTTTTCATTCCACATTACAGCAGGGAGGTTTACCTATGCTGAATGTTACACAGTACAAGCCGCTAGTGCTTTGATTCCTTTTGATGGCTCCACAAAATTTCCTCTTAGGGATGGTCTGTAACTTATCATATATTTGCCTACTGATGGAAATTCCAAGTGTTTCCAAATGGACGTGGTTACCGTGATAAAGCGAATGCTCTCCTGTGCACGTGGCTCACCCAGCAGGAGTACCTCAGGTCACAGTTATGGCACCCTGAATGAGCTTGAATGTGTGACGGCATCTAATCTGCCAGACCCTCACCAACACTTGCGGTTGTCAGATCTCTTACTTATCACCAACTGGAAGGGTGTACACAGGTCTTGCTATTACAGCAAAGGAAAAAAAAGAGTTATCTGGAAGACAGAATTTTTTTCTTTGAGTTAGAGTCTCACTCTGTCTCCTAGGCTGGAATGTGGTGGCACGCTGCTCATGGCCACCGCAGCCTTGACCTGCTGGGCTCAGGTGATCTTTCAGCCTCAGTCTTCCAAGTAGCTGGAACTACAGGCACACGCCATCATACCCGGCTAATTGTTCGATTTATTGTAGAGACAAGGTCACGCCATCTCGCCAAGTTGCCCAGGCTGGTCTCAAACCCAAGGGCTCAGGCAATCCTCTCGCCTCGGCCTCCCAAAGTGCTGGGATTACAGGCTTGAGCCACTGTGCACGGCATGGAAGGCAGAATTTAAGGCCTTTTCACCCAAACCTTTAATTCCGAATCTGGAAAATACATAAATCCAATATAACTGGTGATATTTACTGGCATTCTTCTGTTCCCCAAACTAAATCAGTAAAAAGGTATCCCTAGTCTCTAGATAAGTCAAAATATTAAATATATGATTAGGAAACTATGAAGAGAGGAAAAAAGCACATGGATCCCTCTTATCCTTTAAACTCCATAGAGGTATTTAAAATGAAAGGCAAATATTGGACACTGGGTCAGCAGATTAAGCATTACATAAAAATGCAAGTTATGACTGTATGATTCCACATGGGTTAAATTCTGGAAAAGGCAAAGTAATCCACAGTAACAGAAAGCAAGCAGATAGGTGAGTACCCGGTGCTGGGAGTTTCGGGGGGAATATCTGAGAAAGGGCACAAGAGAACCTTTGGGGTGGTAGAAATATTCTATGTCTTGAATGACAGGCAGTTACACTGTGCATACATTTGTCAAACCCGTTCAAATAGGCGTATTTTATTGCATGTAAATTGCAACTTTTAAAAAGTGTCATTGCTTATGTCTTCAACTAGAGAGGAGAGTTAAGGGAACATGTCTGTGAGCAAAACTACCCAATGTCAACAGAGTATCATATCTCCAAAGATTAGAAATTCCTGCTGGGTGCAGTGACCCACACCCATAATCCCAATACTTTGAGAGGCAAAGGCAAGAGGATTGCCTGAGCCCACAGGTTTGAGACCAGCCTGGGCAACTTAACTTGGCAAGACCTCGTCTCTACAGTACATCAAAAAACCAGCCAGGCAGGGTGGCACATGCCTGTGGTTCCAGCTACTTGAAAGGCTGAGCCCAGCAGGTCGAGGTGGCGGTGGCTGCGAGCGTGCCACTGCCCTCCAGCCTGGGCAAGAGTGAAACTCTGACTCAAAAAAAAAAAAGCATAACTTAAAAAAAATTTCTTAAACATTCTTATACCTTTCCCTGCCCAACAACGAAAAAAAAAAAGCCCAAGAGGTGGCTGCAGTGGTATGCACCTGTAGTCCCAGGTAATCAGGAGGCTGAGGTGAGAAGATCATTGAGCCCAGGGTTTGAGGCTATAATGTTCCATGATCAAGAGCCGCTGCACTCCAGCCTGGACAACACAGTGAGACCCTACCTCTACAAAACATACACACAAACTCATACACACAAAACCCCCAAGCAACAAAACTAAAATAATAAAACATATTTACCAACACAAATTGCTTTTCATGTTCTTATAAAAGTAAAACTAGATTACACTTTCAATGTTAAAATCGGCAAGTATACCTATTTTTGACACATCATGGCCATATTACAAACACCTAAGATAGATCTGCATTGAAAATGGCCACGTCAGCACAACATGGTGTTTAAGTACTTACGAAGCCCTTGTCTTGAACTGATGACTTCTCTGGTTGGAAATCCACTCAGCCATGGGTAACACTACTACTGCTGCTACCTAGTCCGACTACAGAAGCAGCAGCTGCGTGACTTAGGAAAACGGAGCTTAGGAGAGACAGATGAGGACGACATCCCTGGAGTCCCCGTCCCATGTGGCAGCCTGCACCCCCCACCCCATCCACTCCCTCGAGCTCCAGGCTCCCTAAAACTTATGGTGCTGGCAGACCTGAGAGAGGAAGGCAGGGGATCCTGCCAAGACCACAGATGGGCCAGAAAACAGGTCGGTACAAGTGGGACAGCCAGGGGAGCAGCTGCTGCCAGCAGGCCCTGGACACCACGCAGGTGTCTGCAGGCATGCGCCACACATGCACATCGGGGTGGGCCCAGGGGAGGAGAGCGGACAGCTGTTTGTGGATCAGGCATGGAATCCAAAGCCTCCCCCTTGCACACCCCACCCCAAAAGACAGAAAGAATCCTTCTAACCATATAGCCGTGCTCCCACAGCTACACAAGAAGCGCACGGCACGGCCACTTGGGACTGAAAATGCCCTTATTAGACTAAACAGGCGCCTAGTTCCCAGAATGGACTTCAGATCCTCTCGGGCATGAGCAGGCTTCTCAGAGGATGTTCTCAAGCATGGACAGACGACTCAGAGCTGTTCTCATGAACCGTCTTCACAATTCTTCCTCCTGAACACCTCCGATGCTCCCGGAAGGGTCGTGCGGGCTAGGTGCGGGTGATGTCCACCCGCAACTGACCAGCCTGCCTGATGGTGGCATCCACACTTCCAGGGAGACGCACAAGCTGAACTTCAGAGGTGGTTCAGTGCGTGCCTGGAGGAGCTGATACCTTGGACTTCCCTTCCCCAGCCTCAAGACAGGGCCCCTGAAGAGATTAGGCTGAGCCACGCGTCTGGGATACTTCTTAAGAGCCCCGGGCCTGGAGAACCTGGGGAGCATGAGCGCCCCAATCCTGTGGCACACACCCTCCTTAAAATAGATCAGCCTGAGACGCAGACACAGCAGATGCACCAAACTATGGGGGAACGTGGGAAAAGAGAATCTGACACAGGACATGACTCGTGACCGCGGCACGAGGCTCTTCACCAGTCAAGGGGCTCCCAATTATTTCCTTCCAACAAAGGGGAAGAAGAACCTTGTCGCGAAGCCAGCCGGGCGTGGTGGCTCACATCTGTAATCCCTGTACTTTGGGAGGCCAAGGCAAGAGGACTGCTTCAGACCAGGAGTTCTAGACCAGCCTGGGCAACATAGTGAGACCTGATCTCTACAAAAAACTACAAAAATTAGCTGGGCGTGGTGGTGCATCACTGCAATTCCAGCTACTTGGGACGCTGAGGCAGAAGGATTGTCTGAGCCCAGGAGGTTGAGGCTGTGGTAAGCTGTGATCATACCACTGCACACCAGTCTGGGCGACAAAGTGAGACTCTAACTCAAAATAATGATAATAATAATAATAATAATACTTTTGCATAATAGAAAACTGGGTAATTAGGGGCCATAACTTGGAAGGAATCAATAATTGGATGAATGTTGTAACAATGCTCACCCCATAGCCAACCATTTATTTTTGTGAACAAAGTTTCTCAGTGCTAACATCTATACAAACAAAAAACAAAAGAAGAACTGATACCAAGGTCTGTCTTATTCAAGCATGGTTACATAAATTAAATCGAAAAAAGAATCAAATATCCATCTTCCTAAGAGAGATATTCATCTCACATTTACTTTTTATATTTAATTATTATCTATAAAATACACGTACCCTTCATCAACTGTGTACCAGCAATAATTATATTGATTTGCTTCAGAAGAAAATCTGTCCAACTTTTAGAACTTTATCCAGATAGGAAATAATAAACAGTTTAAAATGTAAATTGATACACATGTTTTTAGTGCAGAGAGCCTGTGATCTTTTACAAATGTCCGCCAGGGTACCAGCGCAGGGTGACACACTGTCCTTGGCCTGAATGGTCCCTGCATCTATGAGGGTGTTCCAGGTCTTTGACTGACTGATCCCTAAAGATCAGTGGGTTCACTGTTGGCCTAGGCTGAAACTCAAGAACCCTAAGAAACACTTGTTTGGTAGAATGACCTATTCCAGAGTTTGAAAACCAAACCAAAACCGTCACAAATGAACTTGTTTTTTTTTATTGAGTCGGAGTCTCACTCTGTTGCCCAGGCTGGAGTGCAGTCGCACACTCACAGCCAACACAGCCTCGACCCGCTGGGTTCAGGGCGATTCTTCTGCCTCAGCCTTTTAAGTAGCAGGAACAGGAGGCACGTGCCACCAGGCCTGGTTAATTTTTTGATTTATTGTAGAGATGAGGGCTCGCCCGATTGCCCAGGCTGGTCTCGAACCCGTGGGCTCAGGCAATCCTCTCACCTTGGCCTCCCAAAGTGCTGGGATTACAGGCGTGAGCCACCACGCCTGGTCCTGGACTTGCTTGAATAGGGGGGCTTGGGAGGGCATCACAGAGACTGTGTGCTTTACCTGGGAGTCGATGACAAATATCAATGCTCCTGTCCCCCTGAAGATCATCTCGTAGTCAAAGGTAGGGTCGAAAAAGTCAATCTGCCCTGGGAAGTCCCAAATCTGAAAATTGACAAAGGAGCTGTTGGAGACATCCTCCCGGCATATCTTGTTCGTGCTCTCCAAGAACAGCGTTTCGTTGGGGGACATCTTGTGAAAGACGACTTTCTGAATGGACGACTTGCCGCTTCTCCGGAGCCCCATCAGCAGGATTCTGGGCTTCACCTCCGTGCTGAAGGGGTCGCTGAAGTCCAGAACTGCAGAAACCACAAGAAACGAGAATGAGGGTGAGGCGCTGTCACCGCGGTTAATTCGAGGAGTTTCACTTCCACCTCGAGCGTGATTTCTGAGTCACAGACGGTGCTGCTCTTCCAAGCACACAGAATGTAACCACATCCCTCCACTCGTGGAGGGGACGGCTTCTGGGAGGTGCAAACCACTGAAAAATGCAGCTTCACTGCTCCTCACAGGGCCAGACACCTGTACAAGGGCACATCACAAGGGGGGGCTCCGTAGTGTGGAAAGCAGAGATTCCCTGGGACAGACCGTCTGGGGAAGGACTCCAGTCTCAGCCTCCCAGAGCAGTGGCCCCTCTGCGGCAGCCTCGGTCTCCAGACCTCAAAGAGATGCTTGTTAGTTGAGTCATGCCTCTGTTACCCTCTCCTGGCAGGTGCGTGCACATGCCTCAAAGGCCTGGAAGCTGGGCACTGGACTAGATTCTGATCTAGACCATATTAGAGAGCAGAAGCAAACCTCTCCCAGGACCATCCTGGCTCTAGGCCCCCATCCAGTAGGGCAGCTAAGAGCCACAGATAGCTATTTACATTTAAAGTGATTAAAATGAGAAATTCAGATTAGGCTGGGAGAGGTGGCTCATGCCTATTATCCTAGCACTCTGGGAGGCCGAGGCTGGAGGACTGTTTTAGACCAGCCTAGGCAACATAGCGAGACTTTGTCTCTACAAAGCAAAAAAAAAAAAATCAGCCCGGCATGATGGCGTGTGCCTGTGGTCCCAGTTGCTCTGAGGTTGAAGAAAATGTGGAGTCCGTGGTGAGCTGTGAGGTGAGCTAATCACTGCACTCCAGCCTGAGTGAGAGGGAGACCCTGATGAAAGAAAGATGGATGGAAGGAAGGAAATTCAGACTGAAAAAAATGCAGACAGGAAGGAAGGAAGAAGCGTTGATTCAGACTGAAAGGGTAAAATGCCAAGATGGAATGATTTAATGGAATAATCTTAGCGAAAGTGCAGCTATTTTAACTTTGCTTAGCTTTGTCATATTTCTCTAGCAGTTCACTTTAATTTACCCTCCAATCACTAGCCAAGGATAGAACCAGTTTCTCAGAAATAGCCACTGATAATTGCTTTAAAACTCCCTCCCCAGCTTGTTTCGTATTAATCAGCTTTTCTATTCCAAGTATTTGCCTCCAGCCAAAGGAAACCAAGTTAACCTAATCAGCCCTTCCTGGCCTTTGTGGCACAGAGACTCCAACACCATGGCTCCAGGCGTGTGATGGGCCCACCCATCTGCCTGCTGTCCATCACCTCACAACAGTACCTGGCTTATCTGTGAAGATGTGAAGCAGACCACCATCAATCACCTTAAAGACCTCCCTCCCCCCTCAAAGGGAAGGTTTAAAAGAGATTCTCAACTTCAAGCAGCAGCTGCTAATGTGTTGTTAAGCTCTGGCCAGGCCCTGTGAGCTATGGCCACCATGTTTCCTAAGCTTTGGTCCCGTCCCCTAACTTGGGGAGGTCAATCATCTTCTCTCTCTCTCTCTCTCTCTCTCTCTCTCTGTATGTACCTTCTAAACAAACTACATTTTCCAATCTAGTTTCTGTGCAATTCTCTGCATCTTTTGCGTGGCACCAGATCACAGACCCATCTGGTCTGACCTAACATACTGGAAGCCCTACTAGGTTCTGACCTAACACAGACCCTCCTTATACGAGGCTCCCAGAAGAGTCAAGTTCATAGAAACAGAAAGCAGAATGGGAGTTCCCAGGGCCTGGGAGGAGAGAGGACTAGGGAGTTATTGTTTAATGGGTATGGAATTGCAGTTGGGAGAAAATAAGTTCTGGAGATGAATGGTGGATGGTGATGGGTACACAACAATGTAAAAGTACTTAATGCTACTGAACTGTACACTCCAACAGTTAAAATTACAAATTTTGGTCAGTCATGGTGGATCACACCTGTAATCCCGGTGCTTTGGGAGGCTGAGGTGAAAGGACTACTTGAGCCAATGAGTGCAAGACCTGCCTGGGCAATATAGCAAGACACTGTCTCTACAATAAATTAAAACATCAGCCAGGCATGGTGGTGCACATCTGTAGTCCCAGCTACTTGGAGGCTGAGGTGGAAGGATCGCCTGAGCCCAGCAGGTTGTGGCCACAGTAGCCATGATTATGCCACTGCACTCCAGCCTGGACAACAGTGAGACTCCAACTCAAAAAGAAAAAGAAAAAAAAAAAAAGGAAACAAAACAGAACTTCAGGTTACAAAATATCAGACTGATAACATATTAGTCTTCCCTTCCCATACTAAATCCCTAATGATAGAAAAGATATGCATCACAAATAAAAGGGTGAAGAAATAAACATAGCTGAGCTTGAAACAAAAAGGAGAACTCCAACTTGACAACCAACAAGCCCCTAAGAAACACAAAGATCAGGTTGAAGAGGGAAGCTGCAGCCCTTGCTATGAATGGTAGCGTTCCGCTGTAGGATGCAGAACTGATGGAAGCCACTAAGGGGCTGAGGACCATCACCAGGGGCACACCAGGAGAATCACAGCGAGAAGGGCCAAGCACATAAACTCGGCACCACCTTACACTCATACTAGGATGTCTTCCAGATGGGAGCAATGAATGGAGAAGGCTGGCATGCGAGGAAGGCAGTACCCCAGGAGCTAGTGATGCCCAGAAGGAGCAGGGAGCACCCACACTACTGCCCTCAAAGTTCTCTGACCTTCCCTCTCCCTGCAGTGTGTAGAGTACAGTACCATCGGGGTGGAAGCAGTACAATCTTTCCTCCAGACATTTCCTCAAATGCCAAATATCTGAGGAATGTCAACACAGAGAAAACAATACAGACTCAACAAATGGAAGAATGCACACCAGAAGAAACAGAGCTCGTAATGGAATCAGAGCAAACGCACAGGCTGAGTATTCTTAGAATACGCAGAGATGCCGGGCTTGGTGGCTCGCGCCTTTGGGAGGCTGAGGTGAGTGGGTTGCCTGAGCCCGCGGGTTCGAGACCCGCCTGGGCAACGTGGCAAGACCTCATCTCTACAATAAGTCAAAAATGAGCCGGGCGTGGTAGCGCGCGCCTGTAGTTCCAGCTACTCGGAAGGCTGAGGCGGAAGGATTGTCGGAGCCCAGCAGGTCGCGGTTGCGGTGGGCGGGAGCGGCCACTGCACTCCAGTCTGGGCGGCAGAGTGAGACTCCAACTCAAATGGTCTCGCCAAGTTGCCCAGGCTGGTCTCGAACTCCTGGGCTCAGGCACAGGAAGAGAGCGTGCGTGCGTGGTAACATACACAGAGTGGCCGGGAAGCCAAACACACACGCGGCTGTGACAACACACACCGCTGACGGTATTTCCTTTTCCCTGCCTGCCACACTCAAGCAGAAGCCACCCACTGTCAACAGCTGGGAAAGGGTGGATCGGGGCGGCAAGAGTGCCATGAATTTGCAGGGACCCCCTAGTTCTGGGCAGATGTGTCTACTCCCATTCAGCTGGGGTGGGTGGACATACACCGTGTGCCGTGACTGCACTGGTCATTTCAACGCACTGTACCCACCTCCTCCCGGGAGGGTAAGGTTGCTTCACACCTGAGGGATCTGGAGGAAAGAACAGGCTCAAAGTCACAGGCCTGGTCCGTGGTGGAGCACTCCCTCCGAGCCCTAGCCACCAGTCAGCTCTCTGTCACGTCAGATGCTAAACTGTGCCCTCGTGTGCATGTCTTACGAATTAATATTGACATGGGACCCTCTCCTTGAGGTGTCCTCAGGATAGCTGAGGCTGTTCCCCTAATCTATAGCCACAATTTCCAGACCTTAAGTCAGAACACATGAGTCATCATAAAAATCAATTCGCGTGTATTAAACGACAACCAAGAAATGTAAAAAAGAAGAAACTAGAAAATGTCGGAGTGTATCGTGTGTTGGGGAAATATGCTTAGAGAAACTCTCTCAGGTTTATTTACATGGATGTGGGTGCTGGTTCACTGTATAAATATTTTTTTTTGCCATGGGTCAAAGTCAAAAAAATGTATAGGCCACGCCTTTAGACCACGAAAGGTTTTTTAATACCAGAAAGAGACTACGAACAAAAATCTTCCGATTCCTTCAAGTGTCTCCACTTAACAAACTTGAGAGAGCCAGGACAGCTTAGTCGAGACAGTATCAGACTTTTTATTTATTTTTTATGTTTGAGCTGGGGTCCCAGACTGAAGCAGTGGCACAATTACAGCTCACCACAGCCTCAACCTCTGGGATGAAGAGATCCACTCTCCTCAGCCTCCCGAGTAGCTGGGACTACAGGTACACCCCACCACTCCTGGCTAATTCTTTTATTTTTTGTAGAGACAAGTCTCTTTATGTTGTCCGGGCTGGTCTTGAACTCCTGGGCTCAAGCAATGCCCCTACCTCAGCCTCCCAAAGTGCTGGGACCCCAGGCAAGAGCCACTGTAGCCAGCCAGCATCAGACTTAACCTGAGGGTCCAGGCACTAAAAACGAAACCCCGCAGGGTGCAGTTCTCAGTTCCCAGAGCCTCCCACTCCTCAAGAGGAGCAGAGTGGAGGCAGGGAGCTTACAGCAGGAAAGGAAACACCTCAGCCTCTGGGCTTCCCAGAGGAGAAGGCTAGGCTCTCTCCAGCAGCGCCTCCCTGAGCACCAGCTACTCCAGGGAAAGAAAGCAGATAACCCACCGCTTTCAGGGACAATCAAAGAACAAGTCTTTAAAAATCTGCTGCATGGCCGGGCTCGGTGGCTCAGCCTGTAATCCCAGCACTTTGGGAGGCTGAGTCGAGTAGACTGCCTGAGCCCACGGGTTCGAGACCAGCCCAGGCAATTAGCCAGGTGTGGTAGCGTGCGCCTGCAGTTCTGGCTACTTGGAAGGCTGAGGCAGAGGGATCGCCGGAGCCCAGCAGGTTGAGGCTGTGGGGGCCGGAAGGGTGCGTGCCACTGCACCCCAGCCTGGGAGACAGAGTGAGATGCCAATTTAAAAAAAAAAAAAAAAGATCTGCCACAGGAGGGCTCCCTTAAAAAGGTCCAGGAAGTGGCTGAAGTGAGAAAGGTACAAAAGGGCAGCCCGTCGTCATTTCGGGAAGGTTCCCTGAATGCCAGCCAAGTGTGGGCTGCAAAGGAAGAAGGTTCGTGCCCTGGCAGTCGGGGGAACAGACACCAGAGGACACAGCCAGCTAGGTGTTCTGGGCACCGAGGGAGGGCTCGCAGGAGAAAGGACATCTGAGTCTTCCAGGGGAGGAGGCAGGAAAGAGACAGAGGAGGGAGGGTCCTTCCAGGAAGAGATTCGGGCAAGTTACGGGAACTGGAGGCCAGGGAGTGCGGCTTGAAGGAAGAAGAGACAACACCCCATCCACTGGCTTCCCAGGGCATTATTTGGGGTTTTTTTTGGTTTTTTTTTGAGCTGGAGTCTCACTCGGTCGCCCAGACTGGAATGCAGTGGCCGCTCCGGGCCACCACAGCCTCAACCTGCTGGGCTCCGGCGATCCTTCCGCCTCAGCCTTCCAAGTAGCCGGAACTACAGGCACGCTACCAAGCCCGGCTGATTTTTGATTTGTTGTAGAGATGAGGTCTCACCTGCCCAGGCGGGTCTCGAACCCGCGGGCTCAGGCAATCCACGCACCTCAGCCTCCCAAAGGCGCGGAATGACAGGCTGAGCCACCGAGCCCGGCTTATTTGTTTTTCTTATTGTAGAGACGAGGTCTGGCCAAGTTGCCCCGGCTGGTCTTGAACCCCTAGGCTCAGGCAATCCTCTCGCCTCTGCCTACCAAAGTGCTGGGATGACAGGTGTGAGACACTTTTATTTAGAATAAAATGTAAAGGTCCTCCTCCCCTCTCTCCCACTCCTGGGTCATCCTCCCCACATGTTCCCTCTCCTCCAGCCACACTGGCCTTCTAGAAGGCTCCTCACCTGCTGCTCCCTCCACCTGGCAAGCTTCCCCAGGTGGCTCCTCTGGCTCCAACCGGTTGCAATGTTACCTCATCTGATCTAAATCAGGCCCCAGCACTTCCTAGGCCATAACCCTGCACCTTTTTAATAGTCCTCATCACTCCGTAACAGTTGTCTTTTGAATACGTTGGATGTTTGTTTTCTTGTTTATTTACTTGTTTACTGTCTGTCTCTCCGACATATACATAGGCAAAAAATGCAATGTCGCATGTGGCATACATTCAATAAATTAAATAAGACAGGTGCGGTGGCTCATGCCTGTAATCCAACAATTTGGGAGGCGGAAGCAAGAGGATTGCCTGAGCCCATGGGTTCGAGACCAGCCTGGGCAGCATGGCAAGACCTCATCTCTACAATAAGTTAAAAAAACTGAGCCGGGCTTGGTGGCTCAGCCTGTAATCCCGCGCTTTGGGAAGCTGAGGTGAGTGGATTGCCTGAGCCCATGGTCTCGAGATCCTCCTGGGCAACTTGGCGAGACCTCATCTCTACAACAAATCAAAAAACCAGCCAGGCATGGTAGCACATGCCTGTAATTCTGGCTACTCGGAAGGCTGAGGTGGAAGGATCGCCGGAGCCCAGTGAGTCGAGGCTGCGGTGGCCGGGAG
>NW_007232420.1:47735-50696 GCF_000164805.1 Carlito syrichta
CCGGCCGGGTGCAGTGGCTCAAGCCTGCAATCCCAGCATTTTGGGAGGCCGAGGGGGGAGGATTGCCTGAGCTCAGGGGTTCGAGACCAGCCTGGGAAACATGGTGAGACCTCATCTCTACAATAAATCAAAAAATAAGCCAGGTGTGGGGGCAATGTGCCTGTAGTTCCAGCTATTTGGAAGGCTGAGGCGGAAGGACTGCCCGAGCCCAGCAGGTCGAGGCTGCAATGGCCGGGAGCGTGCCACTGTACTCCAGCCTGGGCGACAGAATGAGACCCCCGACTCAAAAAAAAAAAAAAAAAAAAAAATTACGTTGACTAAATTAAGTTGATGGAAGCCAGGTGTAGTGCCTCACACGCGTAATCCCAGCACTTTGGGAAGTCAAGGTGGGAGAACTGCTTGAGCCCAAGAGTTCATGACCAGACTGGGCAATATAGCAAGGCCTCATCTCCACAAAAAAATATTAAAAAACTAGCCAGACGTGGCGGCACACACCGGTAGTCCCAGTCACTCAGGAGGCTGAGGCAGGAGTTTGAGACTACAGTGAGCTGTGATGGTGTCACTCCATTCCAGCCTGGGCGACAGTGAGACACCAACTCAAAAAACAGACTGGAATAGAATCGAATAAAATAAACCAGTAAATAAATTGCAACACTAGTTGATGGAGAGGTAATAGGCTAGCTCATGACTGAGATGCCAGGAATGTGGATTTACTCCAAAGCCTTGAGAATCACTAAGAATTGTACGGGGAGACTAACATGACCAGATGCACATTTCAGTGAGTCATGCCAGAGTCCCTACAGGGCCAGTGTGGAGAGTCGGGAGTAATGAGAAATGACAGAACGAACACCCAGGCCGTGGAGATGGGCAGAAGGATTTGAGATTCATGAGAAGCTCGAGTCTGTGGCCCAATGGACATGGGAGACGAAGGAGAGAGAAGCCCTAGCTTCTGGAAATGGCAGTCGGCTCCACAAGAAGGTTCAGGGGAGGAGGCTGAAGAGGTGTTTGGACCTGTGGAGTCTGAGGTGCCTACGGGTCTGCAGCTCACGCGAGGAAGGATCCAGGGCCTCGTGAGAGAGGTTAGAGCATGAGGATACCGACAGGCTGGACGAGGGAACGGGGGCATCGAAGCAGCCCATGCCTGATGGTCCATTGTCTCCCTGATTTCGTTGGCTGAGGGTGAGGCCTCCTCTCAGGAGCTGTAGCCTTGGCCACAGCAGACCAGTTCAACCCAACCTAATCCAACCTCTCACAGGCTTGCAGTTACCATGACAGACCACCTGCATTGTATAGAGAGTCATCTCGAATCCTCAAGTTGGTAATACTTATCCTTTACGGATGCCTCCCATCCAAGGACTAATCAACAGACATGAACTTTGGGCAAGCAAGATGTGCTAACTCTAACTCTAGATATCCTCTGTGCAACAGTGAACCTATAGTCAGTCGACAGTAGCACATTAGACACTTAAAATTTTATTAAGTGTTCTTACCACAATAACATTTTCATTAAATTGTCCAGGCCGGGCTCGGTGGCTCAGCCGGTAATCCCAGCACTTTGGGAGGCCGAGGTAAGAGGACTGCCTGAGCCCATAGGTTCGAGACCCGCCCGGGCACCTTGGCGAGACTCACCTCTACAATAAATCAAACAAATTAGCCGGGCATGGTAGTGCGTGCCTGTAGTTCTGGCTACTTGGAAGCCTGAGGCAGAAGGACTGTCGGAGCCCAGCAGGTGGAAGGTGCGGTAGCCACTGAGTTTGCCGAGGCACTCCAGCCTGGGTGATGGAGTGAGACTCCAACTCAAAAAAAAAAATTGTCCAAAGGTAAAGAAAAGGATAAATGAACCAATTAGAAGATATTTGCAAGCCGGACTTGGTGGCTCAGCCTGTAATCCCAGCACTTTGGGAGGCTGAAGTGAGTGGATTGCCTGAGCCCGCGGGTTCGAGACCCGCCTGGGCAACTTGGTGAGGCCTCATCTCTACAAAAAATCAGCCGGGCATGGTAGCACATGCCTGTAATTTCGACTACTCGGAAGGCTGAGGCGGAAGGATCGCCAGAGTCCAGCAGGCGAGGCTGCAGGGGCCGGGAGCGGCCACTGCACTCCAGTCTGGGCGATGAACTGAGACGCCAACTCAAAAAAAAAAAGAAATCAAAGCAACTGAGCAAAATTTGAAGGTAAATTAACTGCAGCTTTAAAAGAACTCCCCCGTCTGATTTTGGCTCACATCACCACTTGGAACTGGGTGTCAGGAGGGTCAGCTTTAGCCTTGGTAAAGTTTGGTAAAGTTTATCTACCAGGTTCAGGGGACACGGACCATCCCCTACCCATTCTCCACTTCAATTTCCCAAATGGTCCAGCCTTTTAACTGGACAGCTGAAGATCCCAGGGAAACAATCACCCAAGGACCAGTACTATGGAGAGGATTCTAACCGGGTCATTATTAATTTTAACATCTGCAGACTAATTACTTAATCCAGAATTATCCAGTAGCCAGCAGAGCCCTGTCAAAAACCAACAATCCTGGTAAACCGGGAAGGAAGGGAGAGAAAGATGGATTAGCACCTTGAGCCCAGGGCTGCCTAGGGACCACGCCTGACTGACCTGTGGATTGGGAATGCTCACACCGAAGGGACCAGGATTAGAAAGATGGGAAGGGAAGGCCAGTGGGCGCCTCCCTGCACAGCTGTTAACAGGGCTGGCCCTGCCTCCCCCACTCTGGGAAGGACGAGACAGCACAGGGAACGCACTTCATGCATTCTGCTGCGTCACACAAACGAGAGCTGCGACACTTAAGGAAACCTGTCTGAGAGGTGACATCTCCGAACAGGCCCAAAACAGGAAAATGAAAGCACCGTTTAATAAAACACTTAGGAGCCGGGCTCGGTGGCTCAGCCTGTCATCCCGCGCTTTGGGAGGCCGAGGTGAGTGGATGGCCTGAGCCCGCGGGTTCGAGACCCGCCTGG
>NW_007232420.1:50845-51317 GCF_000164805.1 Carlito syrichta
CTGTAGTTCCAGCTACTTGGGAGGCTGAGGCGGAAGGATCGCCGGAGCCCGGCAGGTTGAGGCTGCGGTGGCCGGGAGCGGCCACTGCCCTCCAGTCTGGGCGACCGAGTGAGACTCCAATCAAAAAATAAAAATAAAACAACTAGGAGAATGTGATGGCCAAGCGATATAAGTGGAATGGTTGAAAAAGCACCGGCTTAGCACCAGACTGGGACTCAAGTCTCAGCTTCGCCATTTACAGGGGGGAGGGCCCAAAAAAGGGGAATTACCTTGGGAGGGCGGGCCCCTTGGAGGACAAGCTGCCCCTGCTAGGTAGGTGTCCTAGGAACCCATCAGCATCAGTGTGCCAGCTAGCGTTGTGGGAGGCTGCGTTTGACTTCAATGAGTTTTTTTTTCAGATTCTTTCCTTTTCTTTTTTTTTTTGAGTCAGAGTCTCACTCAGTCACCCAGACTGGAGTGCAGTGGCCGCTCC
>NW_007232420.1:51539-52214 GCF_000164805.1 Carlito syrichta
AGTTGCCCAGGCGGGTCTCGAATCCGCGGGCTCAGGCAATCCACTCACCTCGGCCTCCCAAAGCATAGGATTACAGGCTGAGCCACCGAGCCCAGCCCAGAGAGTATTTTAAAGGGGACTGAAGTTTAAACATGTAAGAATAAACATGCAATTTTTTATAAATAAATTCCAGGGTGTTTTGGGTTCCCCTTTGTACTAGCTGCATGATCCATACATGATACCCTGTCCATGAGTGTTAAATTCGTCCTCTCCGAGTCTCTATCAGCACACACACTCTCTGTCTCCCTCTCTCTCTCCCTCTCACACACACACACCTCTCTTCTTTCCTTCTTTTCCCACCCCAAGCCTAGGCAACGAGAGGGTCTTTTGTGGAATGTGACTAGTGAGAGGCTTACTCAACCTTAAGTTAGAATTTCTTTGCTATTATAGTATTCTGTGGCATCAACATAGGCTTCAGTGCCTGCATATTTACGGTTTTAGGAAGAGGCCTGTGATTTGTTTCTATTTGCAACATTATCTGTGCTTCCTTCATATTTCTGGAGCTTGGATTGATGCGAACGACTTATACACTCAAGACCCAGGAGTCCAATAAGAATTCCAGCCCCTTATCCGGGTGTGGTGGCGCGCACCTGTAGTTCCAGCTACTCGGAAGGCTGAGGTGGAAGGATCGCCGGA
>NW_007232420.1:52855-53603 GCF_000164805.1 Carlito syrichta
GGCTCAGGCAGTCCTCTCACCTTGGCCTCCCAAAGTGCTGGGATTACAGGCTTGAGCCATCGTACCCGGCCTAAAAGTGATTCATGTGCAAAGACACAATTTTTCCCTATAAAATTCTATCAAATCACCCTAACAGGAAATGAAGAAACATGACAGATAACTATATCCGAATATTTCCATAACATATGTACCATCAATAGCACTCCTCATGTTATCGATTCTTTCTAGTGTGCTCTGATTCAACCCTCAGCCCCTGCAGGTAGGGAAAAAGCATTCTTTGGAGCTTTATGACAACTACTTTGAGAGTGAATCAAGGTCCTCTGTTTTATACAGTCCTCTGTTTTACTTGCTGAGAAACGGACCTGAAGACTTTCTCAGAGGCTTTGCAAAAGGAGAAAGTTGACCAGGAGTCTAGATAACCAAGAGTGGCAAATCTCTTTGTCTTGAATGTCACAGTGGAACCAGGGAAAACCACTGTCACAGAGAGCGCAAAGGCTTTGGCAAGAAGGGAGAATAAAAAAGGTTAAAAAAAAAAAGGAGTAAAAGACACAAAAAGAATAAAAGTGGTAAAGAAGAAAAAATGAGCAGGAAAGAGGTGGCTATGTTAGGAAGTAAAATCGGCAGCAGCAATTGCTATGGGGTGTGTGGGGGAGACTGAATAAGCCCTGGGGCAGACATAGGTTTCTTTGAAAGATATTCTTAGCTGGGCTTGGTGGCTCAGCCTGTAATCCCACCCTTTGGGAGGCTG
>NW_007232420.1:53876-54982 GCF_000164805.1 Carlito syrichta
GGTCGAGGCTGCGGTGGCCGGGAGTGGCCACTGCACTCCAGGCTGGGCGACCGAGTGAGGCTCCGACTCAAAAAAAAAAAGAAAGACATTCTTTCTTCTTTTAAATTTTATTTTAAACATATGGGGTACAATTCAGGGTTAGGAATACAAACATTGATTATGCAGGTACCCTTGTTGATGGGATGTGCTCCTCCTTCCCCTGGCAGTTTCTCTCAACTGCCAACCCCACCACCCCACAAAGACGATCTTTCAATCTCAGGTCTCTGATCCAGAACTTGTTGTTTTTGTCTCTTATTTCCCTTAGACTACCTTCTAATATTAAAATGAAAGAGATTTCTAACAAAAGTAGGGAATCAAGGATGCCCTGAATCACTGAGACATGTTTACAAAACATCTGACATGAAAACGTGCTCTCTAAATATAGGTATTCGAATAAGCGCTTGCCTAAGGCGAGACTTTGGTCACATGTTTTCAAACTATTCTGTAGTTTCATCCAGTACAAGACTTCAGGATCCCTATTTCCAGGGCCAGAAGCAAATCTAAGAGATTAGCTGATACCGGGGCTATTCTCAAGCCAACTGTTTTTGGACAAGGCAGAATTAATGGCAAGCAAAGGGGTTTACATTTCCACACACCTGACCCATTTCTAAACTTTGCACACTCTAGCTTAGAATGTGGCTGTAGAAACGTCCGCTGATTTTAAAAATAAAAAAAAAAAGGCTAGGTGCGGTGGCTCAGCCTATAATCCCAACACTTTGGGAGGCCAAGGTGAGAGGACTGCCTGAGCCCAGGGGTTCGAGACCAGCATGGGCAACTTGGTGAGACCTTATCTTTACTATAAATCACAAAAACAAGCTGGGCTTGGTGGTGTGCATCTGTAGTTCCAGCTACTTGGAAGGCTGAGGCTGAGGAATCGCCTAAGCCCAGCAGGTCGAGGCTATGAGCATGCCACTGCACTCCAGTCTGGGTGACAAGAGGGAGACTCCAACTAAAAAAAGAAAATTTAATTTAAAAAAATTAAAGGGCCGGGCTCAGTGGCTCAGTCTGTAATCCCGCACCTTTGGGAGGCTGAGGTGAGTGAACTGCCTGAGCCCGCGGGTTCAAGA
>NW_007232420.1:56016-57402 GCF_000164805.1 Carlito syrichta
GGCAGGTCTCGAACCCGCGGGCTCAGGCAATCCACTCACCTTGGTCTCCCAAAGTGCTGGAATTACAGGCTGAGCCACTGAGCCCAGGCTAAATATGATCTTCTAATTGTTTCCTTGTTGACTAAATATGTTCTCTCAACTGCTTTCCTTGTCATTATTTTTTTTTTTTTCATTTATGTATTTTTTTTTTTGAGACAGGGTTTCTGTTGCCCAGGCTGGAGTGTAGTGGACTCATCATGGCTCACCATAGCCTTGACAACTCTTGGGCTCAAATGACCCTCCCGCCTTAGCCTTCCGAATAGCCTGGGACTAATAGATGCACACCACCATGCCTGGCTAATTTTTCATTTTTATTTTTGTAGAAATGGAAGTCTGATGATGTTGTTGCCCAGGCTGCTCTAAACTCCTGGCTTCAAACAACCCTCCCACTTCAGCCTCCCAAAGTGCTGGGATTACAGGTGTGAGCCACCGTGTCAGGACATGTTATTACGATTTTTAAAGCACAGCCATTTATCAAAGATTTAAAGTTCATGAATCTAAAAATAATCATTTTTGGTGCAATTATTTTTAATGGTTTAATCACTGCCCCCTCTCTGGAGTTTTATCTGGAGTGTGAGGGTTGAAGTCTGAGACTCGCCTTATCTGTAATTAACGACCATGAAAGGAGGATTGAGAGGTGCCCAGGACTGTCCTAACAGAACTTAGGTGCCTAGAACTCTCCTGCTATTCACGAATAAAATATGGAGCGGAAGCCAGAAGAGAAGTGCAATTTAAGTCCCACCTTAGCTGCGCTATGTTTTCAAACTTAGCACCATGTGGTAAAACTTACAAGGCACTCGGTTTAGAAATAAGATCAAGGGGTTCCTTTGTAAGTCTTACAGACTGAGGGAAATGCAAACGGCATCAGTCACCTCCCGTCCGCTTCTCTTGAACAGCTCCTGACACACTGCGGTGCAACTTAACTGGCCATGCTGGTGGGTCCCGCATCCCACCCACCAGGGTGAACCTGTGGGAGAATACCCAGGTTCCCAGTAAGTGCAGGCACTAAACCAAGTCCATTAAGAAGGGGATTGGGGAGGAGGCTTCATGAGAGAGACGCTTTGCTGATGGTTCAAAGTGCACCACGTCCATCTTTTTTTCAGAATAAAAAAGTCCGTGTAGCCGGGCTCGGTGGCTCGGCCTGTCATCCCGCGCCTTTGGGAGGCTGAGGTGAGTGAATGGCCCGAGCCCGCGGGTTCGAGACCCGCCTGGGCAGTGAGACCTCATCTCTGCAATAAGTCAAAAAATCAGCCGGGCGTGGCAGCGCGCGCCTGTAATTCCAGCTACTCGGAAGGCAGGGGCGGAAGGATCGCCGGAGCCCGGCAGGTGGAGGCTGCGGTGGCAGGA
>NW_007232420.1:57422-59618 GCF_000164805.1 Carlito syrichta
AAAAAAAAAAAAAAGTCCGTCTTTTTCACATTGCATTTCTGAAGTGTAAGAGTAGGTAAATGTAAATTTTACCAAGAGTAAAACAGGACTATAACGCAACCTGTGTGAACTAGCTTCTGAAGGACACGGACGGGAAGTCCCAGCTCCCAGCCTCCCCTCCCCATCCCAGCTCCCTTATCTTTTGGCCTAATGGTAGTCAACCACTGCAGAAAGCAAATACTCTGATGAGATTCTGCATCAAAGCCTGAACCCCAAATCAAAGCCCAGGGAAAGCTGGAAAGAACAGAGTCCGAAAGATAATGGAGGAAGTCTGAGAAGCAGACCGCCTCGTCTAGGCCCAGGGGGAGAGAGACCAGGCTTAGGTGATGTTTGCTGGAGCAAATATTAACGTATCGCTATTCTCACCACATAAATAGGCCCCATCCTTTTACAGCAAGATTCCAAGCAGATCCCAAGAACTCACGCAGGAGGATTTTATCACTGAAGTCATCAATAGCAACCGTTTACAAGTGGGTTTGCCTTTGGGTTAGCAGCAGGAGGGAGCCTCCAGGTCTGCTCCAGAGAAACCCATTGTTCAGAGAATCCCAACCTCTCAGGCAGGCTTTAACTCCATTTCAAGTCCCCAGGTCAAATGTTAAAAGTCCCCCTTGAGAAACTGCAGAATGCCTTAACCAAAATATTATTAAATTTAATCCAAAAATGTCTAAAAATAACTATATAACATGTTCAAATGGAACTTTTTCTCAGGTATGCAAGGCTGCTTCAAAATTTGAAAATCAGTGATTGTACACCAGCACATCAACAGGCTAAAGAAGGCAAAAAAGTCAGATGACTATGTCAACAGATGCAGAGAAAAGACATTCGACAAAATCCAACACCTATTCATGATAAGAGATAAACTCTCAGTAATATTAGGGTAGAAGGGAATGTTCTCAACTTGATAAAGCATGTTTACAAAAAGCCTACGGATAACATCATACTTGCAGGTGAGAAACTAGAAGCTTTCTCACCAAGGCTAGGGACAAGGCTAGAATGTTTCCTCTTATCACTACTTTTCAATATGGCACTGGAAGACCTAAATGCAATAAGACACGAGAAAAAGTTAAAACCAGACATTGGTTAGAAGAGATAAAAACTGGTTTTGTCCATGGATGACCTAATGAGCTATTTAAAAAACTCAAAAGAACCAACAAAGAAATCTCCTTGAACTAATAAGCCATTATAACAAGGTTTCAGGATTAGAGTTAACATTAAAAAGAAACTGCAGGATAAACAAACGGGTCCAGTGCTTTTCTGGGACCCTCTGGGCTCCCAGGACAGATTGCAGGGCTTTTCTTCCCGAATGGGGTCCCTTTTTGTCTTTTCTTTCCTTTTTTAAAGAGCACCCCACATACTCTCTATTGCAGCTACCATTTCAAACACCTTGCAAATGCAGTCCCACTCTGCATTTCTCTGGAGTCACCCAAGAATCTGGGAGGAGCGAACAAATGCAATTCGAATAATAATGAAGCCACTGAACATTTAATTACGGAAAGTAGCCCTGGAGACTCCAATCGACGGTCTGGAAAGCCTTTATCTATGAAACTGTGGCCAGGTGCTCAACTGTGGGACCAATTACAGGGAGTGCAGGAGCCAGAAGCACACAGGTGCACACATCCGTGGCAGCAACCGGGGAATTAGCACAAATTCTCTCAGGAGAGAAGAAAAGGGGTGAAAAGGGGGGACTTCAAAAGCTTCACATCTACCAGGCGCAAGGCAGAGTGACTTCACTCCCTTTCGAATTCATGAAAGTCGTGCCTGCCAGATGCAGAATGATGAAGCCATCCTCGTGAGAAAGGCTCTGTATAGGGCACTTGACACAAGCTCAGCGACTTCTCGGTAAAAGTTCTCTAAAAGTCAAGTCACAAAGGTACTTTGATCCCCCCCAGATTTTCTTCCGCGTGAAACATTCAAGAAGTCGGTTCCTCGCCTAGGGCGCAGACAGCCTCGCCGAGAACGCAGTTCTGCTGACCAGCCACAGGCTCCTGACCTTCCCGAGTGACCTTACGACCAAGGACCTTTGGCTCGATTTCGAGCAAAACGGAAAAGATGGCCCTTTCTGGAATCCTCAAAGGCTCTCCTCCTCCTCAGGCCTTCAGAACAAAACGGAGGCGCCCCCAGCCCAGGCTGAACGATGGCAAAAACGCGCTGCTCGAG
>NW_007232420.1:60583-62062 GCF_000164805.1 Carlito syrichta
CCGCCTCCGCGTGTCTCACCGTTTGCATGGCCTGCAATCCCCACGCGAATAAAACAAGATTTCAAGGCTTGGCAGGAGGTGGGACAATTGTCAAAAAGGAATAGCAGCAACGGGGGGGGGGGGAGCTAAACCTGCATTCCCCCTTCACAGGCTTTTCACCACAGAACACACTGTACCCACCCCCCTGGGCGCTGCCAAAAGTCACGTGGGTGAACTTCCGTCTATGGAGCATAAGAAGAAAAAACGAATCCGGCTGGCCAGCACGGTGATCCAGATCTCACAGGTGCCACCAGCCTGGCAGGTGGTGTGATGCCGAGAAGGGGAGGGAGGAAGCTCAGGCTGGAAACTCTCCTGCTGGAGAGTGCTACCTCCGTAGGGAACGTTTATTGAGCACCTGCTGCATGCCAGAGACTGGGCTAGGTAGGGGATCAGGGATGCTCAGGGCAAGAAGAAGCGCCTGGTCTACCAAATCATGACTCATGCGTTGGATTTTTCAGTAGTTCTGGATGCTGAAGATGGATGCTGACACTTTTCGGGAGGTGGTGGCAGCTTCTTTTTTTCTTCTTCTTCTTTTTAGAAAGGACCTCAGATTTGCCAGGTGGAGGCAGCATAATTTGGTATGACTGTATCAGTTAAGGTCCTTCCCAGGACAAAGCAGATCACACATGCAAAGATTTTCACAAGCCTTTAAATGAAGGAACAATTTACAGGGGTGTGGGCAATGTTTAGAGAATTGACACAGGGAATGGCAATGGTGGGAAGATATTATCACCCCTACATTTACAGGGGTAAAAGAAGAGGGCTTGCGTTCTGGAGCCGGGCCACAGGGCAGTAGCCATAACTGATGAGGAAGCAGCGCTGCAGAACTGATACAGAGGAAAACTGTTTGAATTTTTTTTTTTTTTTTTTTTTTTGAGTTGGAGCCTCACTCGGTTGCCCAGACTGGAGTGCAGTGGCCGCTCCGGGCCACCGCAGCCTCGACCCGCTGGGCTCTGGTGATCCTTCTGCCTCAGCCTTCCAAGTAGGTGGAACTACAGGCGTGCGCTACCACACCCGGCTAATGTTTTGATTCATTGTAGAGATGAGGTTTCACCAAGTTGCCCAAGCAGGTCTCGAACCCATGGACTCAGGCAATCCACTCACCTCAGCCTCCCAAGGCACGGGATTACAGGCTGAGCCGCTGAGCCCGGCTGATTTTTTTTTTTTTTTTTATTAAAAAAAAATTTTTTTTTTGAGTCTGAGTCTCACTCTGTCGCCCAGACTGGAGTGCAGTGGCCACTCCTGACCACAGCAGCCTCAACCTGCTGGGCTCCGGCGACCCTTCCGCCTCAGCCTTCCAAGTAGCTGGAACTACAGGCACGCACTATCACGCCCAGCTAATTTTTTTTGACTTATTGTAGAGAAGAGGTCTCACCAAGTTGCCTGGGTGGGTCTCGAACCCACAGGCTCAGGCAATCCTCTCGCCTCGGCCTCCCAAAG
>NW_007232420.1:62403-63688 GCF_000164805.1 Carlito syrichta
GTAAAGTTCCCAAAGGAAGTATGTAATCACTCAACACGACCCTCTCCCTTACCTTAAACAAGGGTATAAGACCCCACTTCTCCTGTTCTGGGGCACTCGATTTGGACGCATTCGAACCTCGGGCCCGCTGGGATGGCCACTGTTATAAAGTGCCACTTCCTATAATAGTCTCAGTGTCAGATCTCTCTATTTTCCCTGCTACAGGCTGACCTTGGATAGGCGACTAGGCCCTGATAAGTAGTTTTCCAAGAAGTTTGAAAGAAACCAGCACAGAGGTGGCCCCAGGCTGGTGGACTAGCTCTTCTCTTCAACCACATTCAAGGAGATGTCCCCTCCTTGGGCTTTCCTTCTACAGAAGGGATGAAAAGGGGCTGTGAAAATTACTCCTAGAAAATGAGCTTGCTTTCTTTTTTTTTGAGTTGGAGTCTCACTCTGTCGCCCAGGCTGGAGTGCAATGGCACGCTCATGGCCATCCAGCACTGACCTGCTGGGCTCCAGATATCCTTCTGCCTCAGCCTTCCAAGGAGACAGAACTACAGGTGTGTGTTACCTCTTCCGGCTAATTTTCTAGTTATTGTAGAGACGAGGTCTCGCCAAGTTGCCCAGGTTGGTCTCGAACTCATGGGTTCAGGCAATCTATTCGCCTCAGTCTCCCAAAGTGCTGGGATTACAGGCTGAGCCACCGAGCCTGGCGAAATAAGCTAAGTACCTGAGAATTGTTTTCCTCCTGAAAGGGTCTACTGAGGGGAGGTGGGTTGGTGCCATTGCCCAGGCTATGGGAATAATGCAAGATTGTAACAAGGATGAAAGCAGAAAGAAGTTTATTATTCACACCTTTCACAGATTGGAAAGGGAGCCCACACTCAGAGACAAGTGTGGCCTGGAAGGGCCACAAAATGGGTATATTTAAGGGCCTTTGGGGTAAGGGGATTTTGGCCTGGAGGAGTGTCCAGGGCTGCAGATCTTTGACGGTGATTGTGGTCACTTGAGTCTTAGATCTTGAGGTTGCCAGACATTAGCATCTCATGCCTTCAGGTGGTGGGCTAGATGGGCGGAGACAAGGAGAGGGAGTTTTCCTGTTAGAGACTTTGATAGACATTTGCAATCCACAAACTTCTTGACCATTTCTTTTTTTTTTTTTTTTTGAGTTGGACTCTCACTCCGTTGCCCAGGCTGGAATGCAGTCGCACACTCATGGCCACCGCAGTCCCTACCTCCTGGGCTCAGGCGATCCTTCCATCTCAGCCTTCCAAGTAGCTGGAACTACAGGCATGCGCCACCATGC
>NW_007232420.1:64310-64977 GCF_000164805.1 Carlito syrichta
CCAGATAATTTTTTGATTTATTGTAGAGATGAGGTCTCGCCAAGTTGCCTAGGCAGGTCACGAACCCGTGGGTTCAGGCAATCCACTCACCTCAGCCTCCCAAGGCGTGGGATTACAGGCTGAGCCACCGAGCCCGGCCTGATGGAGATTTGCTGAGAGGTGGGGTAGGCTGCTGCTTGGCCTGCAGGGAATGTCTGAACGCTTCCTAAAACCTGCATATTGGAAATTTATCTACCTGTGCTAGATTCAAAGCATATCAGAGGTCAAGTTTAAGCAAAAATGGTTATGCTGAGGCAAAAAAGCTAAGCTAAACTAAGTTTATTCTAGGTTTCTATAGGTGCCACCTTTCACCTCCTTTAAATCTTCCTAATAACTCTTAGAAGGAGGGATGTTGTGCTGATAAGGAGTCAGGTTTAGAAAGGCTTAAATAGCCCAGAGAGGTAGCTCATGCCTGTAATCCCAGCACTTTGAGAGGCGGAGGCGAGAGGATTACCTAAATTCAGGGTCTCAATACCAGCCTGAGCAACATGGCGGGACCTCTTCTCTAACAGTAAATCAAAAAATCAGCCGGGCATGGTAGCACATGCCTGTCGTTTCAGCTATATGGAAGGCTGAAGTGGGAGGATCACCTGAGCTCAGCAGGTCAAGGCCCCGGTGCGGTGATTGT
>NW_007232420.1:65655-76187 GCF_000164805.1 Carlito syrichta
CTCAGGCGATCCTTCCATCTCAGCCTTCCAAGTAGCTGGAACTACAGGCATGCGCCACCATGCCCAGCTAATTTTTTGATTTATTAGAGATGAGGTCTCACCAAGTTGCCCAGGCTTGTCTCGAACTCGTGGGCTCTCACCTTGGCCTCCCAAAGTGCTGGGATTATAGGCGTGAGCCACCTAGCCCAGCCCACAGGCTCATTTTACTGGTAGTGACATTTTAGCGTCCAGACTTTCTGGTGCCAGATGCCAGAGGTATCTCACAGCTTTTATCAGTAAGGCCCGGCAGAAGCTTTGATCAGACTTGCCCTAGAGTAAAGAGAGTTTGCAGGGCCCAGGACATCATGCACTCTGCAAATTATACAAATCACAAGACTCATGCTTACATTGATAACTATATTATTCAAATCTATGACTACTAAATGGGGATTTGCTTCTTTCAGTAGATTGAACCTAGTCTACAGGGAAGTCAAGGACCCTGAAGCTACTTACTGGGAAGGCATAGGAGGAGATAAGGGGACTTTCGGGAATGTGTTGAGGAATATATCTCTCAGTTTATCGGACACAGTCTGCAGGAAAGTTGAGGAGTCTTTGAAGTTTTCTACTGGTAGCCCATAGGAGATAACCCTTTTTTTTTTGAGTTGGAGTCTCACGCTTGTCACCCAGGCTGGAGGAGTGCAGTGGTGTGTTCACGGCCACTGCAGCCTCAACCTGCTGGGCTTAGGCAATCCTTCCACCTCAGCCTCCAAGTAGCTGGAACTACAAAAGTGTGCCACCACGCCCAGCTAAAAATGCACCTTTTATTAGCTCTCAAAAATATTGTTCAGGAATGTACATGAGCACTTGAACCTTTGCTATGCCTTTCTCTAGGGGCTGTGGCAATATGGACAGACATTAGTGGGTCTCTGTATCAGTTATTTTTATTTATTTATTTATTTATTTATTTATTTATTTATTTATTTATTTTTTTAGTTGGAGACTCACTCTGTCGCCCAGACTAGAGGGCAGTGGCACACTTCCGGCCTCCACAGCCTCGACCTGGGCTCCGGCGATCCTTCTGCCTTAGCCTTCCAACTAGCTGGAATTAGAGGCACGCACCACCATGCCCGGCTAATTTTTTTTGACTTATTGTAGAGAAGAGGTCTCACCAAGTTGCCCGGGTGGGTCTCGAACCCACGGGCTCAGGCAGTCCTCTCGCCTTGGCCTCCCAAAGTGCTGGGATTACAGGCTGAGCCACCGAGCTTGGCCTTTTTAAAAATTTTTTAAGAGCCGGGCTTGGTGCCTCAGCCTGTAATCCTGCACCTTGGGAGGCTGAGGTGAGTGGCTTACCTGAGCCCGCGAGTTCGAGACCTGCCAGGGCAACTTGGTGAGACCTCATCTCTACAACAAATCAAAAAATTAGCCGGGCGTGGTAGCGCGCCTGTACTTCCAGCTACTTGGAAGGCTGAGGCGGAAGGATGACCGGAGCCCAGGTCGAGGCTATGGAGGCGGGAAGTGTGCCACTGCCCTCCAGTCTGGGCGACAAAGCAAGACTCCAACTCAAAAAAAAAAAAATTCTTTTTTAAGATGTGGGGTACAGTTCAGGATTAGGTACAAGTGGTCACCATACAAGTAAAAGTTTGGGCCTCCCTTTGGTCCCCAATTTGCCTGGTTTGAGATCAGGTACCCTTATTGATGTTGTGTGCCCCGGCAGTATCCAGCTATTGCTAATCCCTTTCTTATACAGTATTATGGTAAATTTTCAGGGTCTTCTTATGATTGAGAACATGTGATACTCTGTTCTTTGTTTCTGTGATAGATCACTGAATGTGATAGGCTCTAAATACATCCAAGTTGCTGTGATGTCTGTAAGTTTGTCTTTTTTTATGCCTGGCTCATTTTGATTTATTGTAGAGATGAGGTCTCGCCGCCCAGGCGGGTCTCGAACCCGCGGGCTCAGGCAATCCACTCACCTCAGCCTCCCCAAGGTGCGGGATGACAGGCTGAGCCACCAAGCCTGGCTCTGAAGAATCATTTCAAAAGAAATTTAACTAGGGCTGCGGAGAGTCAGTGGACGCAGGGGACAGTCCCGTGAAGTGAGTGCAAGATGGCGGGTGGAAAGTCCCAGGAGGCTGAGTCCCAGGGCTTGACTGTTCACCGAGCATGAGATCCGGAGGGCTAGAGTGCCGCCGCCCCATCGTAGCTCACTGCAGCCTTGACCGCTGGGTCTCGAGCGCTTCTCCTGCTTCAGCCTCCTGAGTAGCTGGGACTGTGGGTGCACGCCAGCATGCCTGGCTTTTTTTCTTTTTTGTAGAGATGCGGTCTTTCTATGTTGCACAGGCTGGGATTATAGGCGTGAGCCAGCACACCATACCTGGCTGCATTTCTGTTAACGTAGACATTTTAGTAAGGGAGAGTCAGATTGCCTGTCTTGAAATCTCAGCTCTGTCGTTTACTAGTTGTGTGACCTTGAGCAAGTTATATAATCGTTCCGGGTCTCAGCTTCTTCATCTGGAAAATGGGGATAAAATTAATACTTACCTAGTAGTGTTGTACTGAGCATTCACGTTGGTAAAGCACTTCAGTAAGTCCTACCACACAGGAAGTATGTATAAGTACTTATTAAAAATAGCTCCTCTCTGCATATTTAATTTAACATATAACTCCTCAGAACTCTGACCTAGCAACTATTTCCCTTCTGCCTCGTTTATTACCAGGATCTTATAACTGAACCTTTACTATGTGCTAAGTTGAATTTGTCCTCTACACACTTTTCATTGATGTAGGAGCTTTTTCTTTTTTCTTTTCTTTTTCTTTTTTTTTTGAGTTGGAGTCTCACTCCGTCACCCAGACTGGAGTGGAGTGGCCGCTCTGGGCCACCGCAGCCTCGACCCACTGGGCTCTGGCAATCCTTCCGCCTCAGCCTTCCGAGTAGCCAGAATTACAGGCATGCGCTACCATGCCCGGCTAATATTTTTATTTACTGTAGAGATGAGGTCTCGCCAAGTTTCCCAGGTGGGTCTTGAACCCGCGGGCTCAGGCAATCCACTCACTTCAGCCTCCCAAGGCGCGGGATTACAGGCTGAGCCACCGAGCCTGGCTGTACCACATTTTTTAAATCCAGTCCAGTTTCGATGGGCAGCACGGCTGGTTGCATGTTTTTGCTATTGTGAATAGTGCTGCAATAAACCTGCTTGTGCAGTTGTCTTTTTTGTAGAATGATTTGAGTTCCTCCGGGTATATTCCCAGTAGGTGGATTGCTGGGTCATATGGAAGGTCAATGTCTAGTTTTATTTATTTATTTATTTTATTTTATTTTATTTTTTTGAGTTGGAGTCTTACTCTGTCACTCAGAAGGGAGTACAGTGGCCGCTCCCGGCCACTGCAGCCTCGACCTGCTGGGCTCCAGCCAGTCTTCCGCCTCAGCCTTCCAAGTAGCTGGAACTACAGGCATGCGCTAACACGCCCGGCTAGTTTTTGATTTATTGTAGAGATGAGGTCTCGCCAACTTGCCCAGGCACGTTTCGAACCCGCAGGCTCAGGCAATCCACTCGTCTTGGCTTCCCAAAGCGCTGGGATTACAGGCTGAGCCACCGAGCCTGGCCTGGACCATTCTTAAGAATTTTTTTTAAATCCCACAAATATTTATAAAATTCAAATCCTCAATTATGCTCTACTCCAAACTAGATACAAGGGCCATATACAGATTTAATGTATTCTAATTCACTGTCATTTCAGAAATGTACAGTATTGAACAAACAAGAGAAAACTTGATAGCTGAAAGGGTAAACTGAGACAAGGTGGGCTTGTGTCAGTGCCCATGCTGATGCTGTGGGAATAAAGCAAGATTGTAACAAGGATGAAAGCAGAAAGAAGTTTATTATTCACACCTTTCACAGACTGGAAAGTGGGCCAGCACTCAGAGGCAAGTGTGGCCTCGAAGGGCCAAGAACCAGGTATATTTTTTTTAAAAAGAGGCCGGGCTTGGTAGCTCAGCCTGTAATCCCAGCGCTTTGGGAGGCCGAGGTGAGTGGATTGCCTGAGCCTGAGGGTTCAAGACCTGCCCAGGCAACTTGGAGAGACCTCATCTCTACAATAAATCAAAAATTAGCCAGGCGTGGTAGTGCGCGCCTGTAATTCTGGCTACTCGGAAGGCTGAGGCGGAAGGATAGTCGGAGCCCAGCAGGTCGAGGCTGCGGTGGCCGGGCCACTGCACTCCAGTCTGGGCGACAGAGTGAGACTCCAACTCAAAACAAACAAACAAACAAACAAAAAGTATATTTAAGGGCCTTAGGGATAAGGGGGATTTGGGCCTGGAGGGGTCTGGACCAAAAGGAATGTCTTGGGCTGCAGGCCTTTGATGTTGACTGTAGCCACTTGAGTCTTACATCTTGAGGTCCCCAGACATGAGCATGTCATGCCCTCAGGTGGTGGGCTAGATGGGAGGAGAAAAGGGAAGGGGTTTTTCCTGGGCTGCCAGCTTGGCCTAATATCTGCCTATTGGAAATTTATCTGTCTCTAATCTGTGCTAGATTCAAAACGTGTCAGTCTAAGCAAAAATGGTTATGCTGAGGCAAAATGTGAACTAAGTTTATTCTAAGTTTCCCAGGCCCCTCCGTCCAAAGCGTTTTTCCTTTTTTTCTTGTTTTTGACTCAGAGTCTTACTCTGTCGCCCAGGTTGAGTGCAGTGGCATGCTCACAGCTACTGCGGCCTCGACCTGCTGGGCTCAGAGGATCCTTCTGCCTCATCCTTCCAAGTAGCTAGGACTATATGTCTGGCTAACTTGTTGATTTATTGTAGAGACGAGGTCTTGCCAAGTCGTCCAGCCTGGTCTTGAATCCCTGAGCTCAGGCAATGCTTTTGTCTCTACCTCCCAAAATGCTGGAGTTACAGGATGGGGTAGCTTTTTTCTTCTGCTGTTATAATTTCAATACTGTCAGCTTTCTTTTTTGTTTTTTATTTTTGAGTTGGAGTCTCATTCTGTCGCCCAGACTGGAGTGCAGTGGCATGCTCCCGGCCACTGTAGACTTGACCTGCTGGGCTCTGGTGATCCTTCTGTCTCAGCCTTCCAAAGAGCCAGAACTACAGGTGTGCACTACCACGCCAGGCTAATTTTGGTTTTATTGTAGAGACGAGGTCTTACCAAATTGGCCGGGTGTGTCTTGAACCTGCAGGCTCTGGTGATCCACTCGCCTTGGCCTTCCAAAGTGCTGGGATTACAGATTGAGCCATCAAGCCCGGGCTTTTTTATTTTTATTTTTTATTATAAAGATGTGGGGTACAATTCAGGGTTAGGCATACAAACGTTGATTATCCAGGTACCCTTGTTAATGAGGTATGCCCCTCTCTCCCCTAGCAGTTTCTCTCAACTGCTAATTCCACCTCCCTCCCCTGTACTGTTAGCTTTCAAACAAGGGATATATTGAAAAATGTCCTTGAAAGAGGTATCTATAGAAACCTAGAATAAACTTAGTTTAGCATAGTCTCTTTGCCTCAGCATAACCATTTTTTGCTTAGACTTTACCCTGACACACTTTGAATCTAGCACAGGTTAGATAGATAGATAAATTTCCAATAGGCAGGTTTTAGGAAGCGTTCAGTCATTCTACTGCAGGCCAGGCTGGCAGCCCCATACCCCATCACAAATCTCCATCAGATATAAGACAAGGACAACCCAACAGCCCAACCTTTCTTTTTTTCTTTTTGAGTTGGAGTCTCACTCTGTCGCCCAGACTGGAGTGCAGTGGCTGCTCCCGGCCACCACAGCCTCGACCTGCTGGGCTCCGGCGATCCTTCTGCCTCAGCCTCCCGAGTAGCGGGAACTACAGGCGTGCGCTACCACGCCCGGCTGATTTTTTGATTTATTGTAGAGATGAGGTCTCGCCGAGTTGCCCAGGCGGATCTCGAACCTGCGGGCTCAGGCAATCCACTCACCTCAGCCTCCCAAAGGCATAGGATTACAGGCTGAGCCACTGAGCCTGGCTCAGCCCAAACTTTCTTTCTGGTTTTTTTTTTTGAGTTGGAGTCTCACTCTTTACCACCCAGGCTGGAGTGCAGTGGCACGCTCACGGCCACAGCAGCCTCAACCTGCTGGGCTTAGGTGATCCTTCTCACCTCAGCCTTCCAAGTAGATGGAACAACAGATGCATACCACCACGCCTGGCTAGTTGTGATTTTTATTGTAGAGATGAGGTCTCACCAAGTTGCTCAAGCTGATCTTGAACCCCTGAGCTCTGTCAGTCCTCTTGCCTCCGCCTCCCAGAGTGCTGGGATTACAGGCTGAGCCACCACACCCAGCCTTTTTTTTTTTTTTTTTTTGAGTCAGGGTCTCACTTGGTCACCCAGGCTGGAGTGCAGTGGCACGCTCACAGCCACCGCGGCCTCTACCTGCTGGGCTCAGGTGATCCTTCCGTTTCATCCTTCCAAGTAGCTGGAACAACAAGCATGCACCACCATGCCCAACTAGACCCAACCTTTCAACTCATGGTTTAGCATAATAATTTCTAGGAAACTTTCAGGTTTCTAGACAACGTGGAAGATCAAATATCAGCCCTTGGTTGGCCGAAGCCATAAAAAGTTTGTGAAATGGAAACGTCTGACAAGTCTCTTGCAGGAACCACCACCTTCTCTCCCAGCTAGCCTACCACCTTGGCAGTAATCATGTGACTGACCCACCCATCTGCCTGCCGTCCGTCACCTGACATCAGTACCTGTGCTTTCTGTCCCTTTGTGATGACGTCAGGCAGACTACCACCCAGTCACCTTAATGACCTTCCCCCGTCAAAGAGAAGGATTTTAGCATTCAACTACAAACAGCCATTTTGCCATTTCCTTGCTGAGCTATGGTATGGCCACGTGCTCTTTGAGCTATGGCCAGACCAAATTTTCTTTTCTTTTTTTTTTTTTTTTTTTGAGTTGGAGTCTCACTCTGTCACCCAGACTGGAGTAGTGCAGCGGATGCTCCTGGCCACCGCAGCCTCGACCCGCTGGACTCCAGCGATCCTTCCGCCTCAGCCTTCCGAGTAGCCGGAATTACAGGCGAGCGCTACCACGCCCGGCCGATTTTTTTATTTATTGTAGAGATGACGTCTCGCTGCCCAGGCGGGTCTCGAACCCGCGGGCTCAGGCAATCCACTCACCTCAGCCTCCCAAAGGTGCGGAATTACAGGCTGAGCCACCAAGCCCGGCCAGGCCAAGTTTTCTTAAGCTTTGGCCCTCACCCCTACCTTGGGGAGGTGAATCTCCTCTTTTTCTTTCTCTCTAATTTATTTCTAAATAAACTACATTTTCTAATCTAACTTCTGTGCAGTTCTTAGTATCTTTTATGTGTCATTGGATCACATACCAGACACTCCACGCCCCCAGCAGGCCTGATCCAACATTCTGGAAGCCCTGTTGGGAGAGTGTGACCCTAACAGTCCTAGAAATAAAAGTTCTTGAATTTAAAAATCATGTGTATGGATTCTTTCAGCATTTGAATAAAAATTGAAAAATACCACAAGAACCCTGAAAAACTTTAAGAAACTTGCTTAGGCCAGGCTTGGTGGCTGAGCCTGTAATCCTGGCACTTTGGGAGGCCAAAGTGGGTGGACTGCCTGAGCCTGCAGGTTCAAGATCAGCCCAGGCAACTTGGCAAGACCTCGTCTCTACAATAAATGAAAAATCAGCCAGGCATGGTAGCGTGCACATGTAGTTCCGGCTACTTGGAAGGTTGAAGCAGAAGAATCGTCGGAGCCCAGCAGGTCAATGCTGAGGTGGCCGGGAGCAGCCACTGCACAACGGTCTGGATGACTGAGTGAGACTCCAACTCAAAAAAAAAAAAAAAAAAAAAGAAGCAAAACTCATGGAGATACTCAAAAATTGGTCTGTTGTCTCATGCCATTTAATTTACAAGATTTACTCAGGAAAGAAAGAAAAAGGTAAAAGGTTTCTTAGCCAACAGAAGGTAGAAAACGTCTTGCCATAATAAACTGTGGATTGTCATCAATTCCTTTAATTAGGAACAGCAATAGCAAGTGATTTCGGACCCTTTCTGGGTTATCTGGCTATAGTATACTATATACTGAGCTGAAGTTTAAAATCTAAGTGTACTTTTGCTTGAAACTTTGAATTGTAAAGGCTGGAAGTTTGTTGTATTTATTTCAGTGAATTATTTTGCTGTTACCAATGAGCTGTCTTGTGATAAGGAACATGAGAACTATTTGAAAGAATCCTTGGTGGCTTAGCCTATAATCCCTGCACTTTGGGAGACCAAGGCGAGTGAATTGCCTGAGCCCGTGGATTTGAGACCAGCCCAGGCAACTTGGTGAGACCTCATCTCTACAATTAAAAAAAAAAAGAAAAAAGAATCCTTTACAATGGAGACAGAATAATTACAGTCCTGCACAGGACAAGCAATGAAATGCAGTTTCATCTTAGGGTATTTTGAGGCATCTCATGGAACGGTGCCTGGTTCCTGGGATTCATATGTTGAAAGCTTTTCCCAGTTTCTTTTTAAATATGTATTTAGATAGCTGGGCATGGTGGTGGTACACACGTATAGTTCTAACTACTTGGAAGGCTGAGGCGAAAGGATTGCCTGAGCCCAGCAGGTCAAGGCTGCAATGGTCGTGAGCATGCCACTGCTCACTCTAGCCTGGGCAACAGAGCAAGACTCCCCCCAAAAATCAGCCACGTATGGTAGCATGTGCTTGTAGTCCCATCTACTCCAAAGGCTGAAGTCTTCCAAAGGAGGATTGCTTAAGCCTGGGAGTTTCAAGCTGTAGTGAGTTATGATTACACCACTGCACTCCAGCCTGGATCACAGAGCAAGACCCTGTGTGTAAAAAAAAAAAAAATACAGCCAGGCTCAGTGGCTCAGCCTCTAATCCCGCGCCCTTGGGAGACTGAGGTGAGTGGATTGCCTGAGCCCGCGGGTTCCAGACCCGCCTGGGCAGCGAGACCTCATCTCTACAATAAATAAAAAAAAAAAATTAGCCAGGCGTGGTAGCGCGCACCTGTAATTCCGGCTACTCGGAAGGCTGAGGCGGAAGGATTGCTGGAGCCCACTGCACTCCAGTCTGGGTGACAGAGTGAGACTCCAACTCAAAAAAAAAAAAAAAAAAAAAATACAGCCGGGCTCGGTGGCTCAGCCTGTAATCCTGCGCTTTGGGAGGCTGAGGTGAGTGGACTGCCTGAGCCTGCAGGTTCGAGACCCGCCTGGGCTATTTGGCGAGACCTCATCTCTACAATAAATCAAAAAATTAGCCGGGTGTGGTAGCGCGCGCCTGTACTTCCAGCTACTCGGAAGGTTGAGGCGGAAGGATCGCTGGAGCCCAGCAGGTTGACACTGGAGTGGCCATTAGCGTGCCACTGCACTCCAGCTTGAGCAAAGGAGTGAGACTCCAGCTCAAAAAAAAAAAAAAAATTCACAATTTTTTTTTTTTTTTTTTTTTGAAAGATGAGTTCTTGCCATGTTGCCCAAGCTGGTCTTGAACTCCTGGGCTCAGGTAATCCTCTTGTCTAAGCCTCCCAAATGCTGGCATTAAAGGCATGAGCCGCCGCACCCAGTTAAAAATGATTTTTTAAAAAAATTTTTAGTTGGGGTCTCACTCTGTCACCCAGTCTGGAGTGCAGTGTTACGCTCATGACCACCACAGCCTTGACCTGATGGGCTAATTCTTCTGATTCAGTCTTCCAAGTTGCAACCAAGCACGGCTAATTTTTTTTTTTTTTTTTTGAGATGGAGTTTCACTCTGTCGCCCAGACTGGAGTGCAGTGGCATGCTCATGGCTACCACAGCCTTGACCTACTGGGCTCAGGTGGTCCTTCCACCTCAGCCTTCCAAGTAGCTGGAGCCACAGGCATGTGCCACTGCACCTGGCTAGTATTTTTATTTATTGGGGAGATGAGGTCTCACCAAGTTGCCCAGGCTGGTCTTGAACCCCTGGATTCAGGCAATCCTCTCACTTCTGCCTCCTAAAGTGCTGAGATTACAGGCATGAGCCACTGTGCCTGGTGAATGTTTTTGAATTATTATGTAATTTTCACTGAAGCAGTTCGTCTTGAAACAGATTTTAGTAAATAATGTTTTACAATTTTAAAAACATGCCTCTGGCTGGGCTCGGTGGCTCAGCCTGTAATCCCAGTACTTTAGGAGGCCAATGTGAGTGGACTGCCTGAGCCTGCGGGTTCGAAACCAGCCCGGGCAACTTGGTGAGACCTCATCTCTACAATAAAGCAAAAATTAGCTGGGCACGGTAGCACACACCTGTAGTTCCGGGTACTTGGAAGGCTGAGGCGGAAGAATCAATGGAGCCCAGTAAGTCGAGGCTGCGGTGGCCGGTGACAGAGTGAAACTCCAACTCAAAAAAAAAAAGAAAGATAAAAATAAAGTATGCTAGCCGGGCTCGGTGGCACAGCCTGTAATCCTGTGCCTGGGGAGGCTGAGGTGAGTGGATTGCCTGAGCCCGCAGGTTTGAGACCCGCCTGGGGGGAAGGATCACCAGAGCCCAGCAGGTCGAGGCTGGGTGACAGAGTGACTCCAACTCAAAAAAAAAAAAAAAAAAAAAAA
>NW_007232420.1:76547-81100 GCF_000164805.1 Carlito syrichta
GGCTAATTTTTTGATTTATTGTAGAGATGAGGTCTTGCCAAGTTGCCCAGGCTAGTCTCGAACCCGTGGGCTCAGAAAATCCTCTCACCTCAGCATCCCAAAGTGCTGGGATTATTGGCGTGAGTCACTGTGCCTGGTCAAGTTCAGTTTTTATTTATTTTTATTCATTTATTTATTTTGGGGGTTGGAGTCTCTGTCACCCAGGCTGGAGTGCAATGGCATATTCATGGCCACTGCAGCCTCTACCTGCTGGACTCAGGCAATCCTTCTACCTCAGCCTTCTAAGTAGCTGGAACTACAAGCATATGCCACCACGCCTGGCTAAATGTTTTGTTTGACTTATTGTAGAGATGAGGTCTTGCCAAGTTGCCCAGGATGGTCTCGAACCTGTGGGCTCAGGCTATCCTATCACCTCGGCCTCCCAAAGTGCTAGGATTATAGGTGTGAGCCACCACGCCCCCCCTTAACTTCATCTCTTTTTAATTTTTTAATTTTTTTAATTTGAGTTGGAATCTCACTCTGTCACACAGATTGGAGTGCAGTGGCCACTCCCGGCCACCGCAGCCTCGACCTGCGGGGCTCCAGTGATCCTTCCGCCTCAGCCTTCCGAGTAGCTGGAACTACAGGCACGTGGTACTACGCCTGGCTAATTTTTTCATTTATTGTAGAGATGAGGTCTCGCCAAGTTGCCCAGATGAGTCTCGAACCCGCGGGCTCAGGCAATCCACTCACCTCAGTCTCCCAAGGTGCGGGATTACAGGCTGAGCCACCGAGCCAGGCTCAGATTTGTGCTTTGAAGGAGATAAACAAAGGGGGTGAAAGGTAACTGGGGGTGAGGGCTTTCAATGGGGTAGCCAGAGAAGAGCACTCTAAAAAGGTGACATTTGCTGGGCGTGGTGGCTCAAACTGTAATCCCAGCACTTTGGGAGGAGGAGCCCAGCGGATTGTGCAAACCCATGAGTTCAAGACCAGCCTGGGCAATTTGGCAAGACCTCATCTCTACAATAAATCAGGAAAAGTGAGCCAAGCGTGGTAGCGCACACCTGTAGTTCTAGCTACTTGGAAGGCTGATGCGGAAGGATCGCCTGAGACCAGCAGGTCGAGGTTGTTGTGGCCATTTGTATGCCACTGACTCCAGCCTGGGCATTACGCCCACTAATTTTTTTTTTTTTTGAGTTGGTGTCTCACTCTGTCATCCAGGCTTGAGTGTAGTGGCACGCTCACAGCCACCGCAGCCTTGACTTGCTGGGCTCAGGTGATCCTTCCGCATCAGCCTTTCAACTAACTGGAATTACAGGGTCGTGCCACCATGCCTGGCCAAGTTTTTTATTTATTGTAGAGATGAGGTCTCGCCAAGTTGCCCAGGCTGGTGTCAAACCCATGGGCTCAGGCAATCCTTTCACCTCGGCTCCCCAAGGAGCTGGGATTAAAAGCGTGTGTCACTGCACCCAGCCCACCCACTAATTAAAAAAAATTTTTTTTTGTAGCCAGGTGCGGTGGCTCACGCCTGTAATCCCAACACTTTGGGAGCTGGAGACGAGAGGATTGCCTGAGCCCAGGGTTTGAGACCAGGCTGGGCAACTTGGCAAGACCTCGTCTCTACAATAAATAAATTAAAAAAAAAAAAATAGCTGGGCGTGGTGACACAAGCCTGTAGTTCCAGCTACTTGGAAAGCTGAGCTGGATGGATCGCCTAAGCCCAGCAGGTCAAGGCTGCAGTGGCTGTGTGCATGCCACTGCACTCTAGCCTGGGCAATAGAGTGACACTTCAACTAAAAAAAAAAAAAATCGTAGTGACAAGTTCTTGCTGTGTTTCCAAGGCTGATTTGAAACTCCTGGATTCAAGTAATCCCCTTGCCTCGGCATCCCAAAGTGCTGGGATTACAGGTGCAAGCCACCACACCCAGCTAGGTGCATTGAAGAGTTCTAAGAAGAGAGGTGAGCCCAGGCACGATGGCTGAAGTCAGTAATTTCACCACTTTTGGAGGCCGAGGTGAGAGGACTGCCTGAGCTCAGGGCTTTGAGACCAGCCTGGGCAACTTGGTAAGACCTCGTCTCTACAATAAATAAAAAAATTAACTGGGCGTGGTGGTGCATACCCGTAGTTCTGGCTACTTGGAAGGCTGAGGTGAGAGGATTGCCTGAGCCCACCAGGTCAAGGCTGCGGTGGTCATCAGCATGCCACTGCCCTCCAACCTGGGTGACAGAGTAAGACTCCAACTCAAAAAAAACAAAACAAAACAGAAAAATAAAAAGAAACAGGATAGGAATTGAGCGTGGTGTCTCAAGCCTATAATCCCAGCACTTTGGGAAGCAATCGTGAGAGGATTGCCTGAGCCCAGAGGTTCAAGACCAGACCAGCCTCGGCAATTTGGTGAGACCCTGTCTTTGCAATAAATCAGAAAAATTAGCTGGGCACTGTGGCGCTTGCTTATACTTCCAGCTACTCGGGAGACTGAAGTGGAAGAATCGCCTGAGCCCAGCAGGTCGTGACTGCGGTGGCCATGAGTGTGCTTCTGCACTTCAGACTGGGTGGCGGAGTAAGACTCAGACTCAAAATAAAATAAATAAAATAAAATAAAATAAAAAGTCACCATGACAATAGCAGATTAGAGAGGAAAAGGTCTAGAGCGGGGGCCCCCAACTCCCAGGCCACGGACTTGTACTAGCTTCATCTGTATTTACAGCCACTCCCTTTTGCCCACATTACGGCCTGAGCTCTGCCTTCTGTCAGATCGGCAGCAGCCTTAGATTCTCATAGGAGTGCAAACCCTATCGTGAACGGTGCCTGTGAGGGATCTAGCTTGTGTGCTGTTTTTGTTTTTTGAGTTGGAGTCTCATTCTTGTCACCCAGACTGGAGTACAGTCGTATGCTCACGGGCTCAGGCGATCCTTCCACCTCAGCCTTCCAAGGAGCTGCAACTACAGACGCACGCCATCACGTTCAGTTAGTTTTTGCAATTTCTTGTAGAGACGAGGTCTCACCAAGGTGCCCAGGCTGGTCTCGAATCTCCAGACTCAGGCAATCCTCTGGCCTCGGCCTCCCAAAGTGCTGGGATTACAGGCTGAGCCACTGCGCCCAGCCGTATTCTTTTGTTTATTCCTTTTTTTTTTTGAGTCGGAGTCTCACTCTGTCGCCAAGGCTGGAGTGTAGTGGCACACCACTCACGGCCACCACAGCCTCGACCTGCTGGGCTTAGCTGATCTTTCTGCCTCAGCCTTCCAAGTAGCTGGAACTACAGCCACGTGCTACCGTGCCAGGCTAATTTTTTGATTTATTGTAGAGATGAGGTCTCGCTGCCCAGGCGGGTCTCGAACCCGCGGGCTCAGGCCATCCACTCACCTCAGCCTCCCAAAGCGCGGGATGACAGGCTGCGCCACCGAGCCTGGCTTGTACACATGTTAAGTATGACGTTTGCCTAAAAGATATTGTTAATCAAATGAATGCTAGCATCACCATGAGACAGGCAGGATTGTCAAAGAAAATGGTATGATGGAATCACAGTTGAGCGAACATGCTACACGTTGCTATTGTAATTTAATTCAATGTTGAACAAAGTAATATATAGATAAAATCTCTTGAGATGCGTATACATTTTTTGTCACCCCCATATATCCTATAAAACATTCTTACACACGTGTAAGGAAAAATATTTAAGAATGTTCACAGCAGCTGGGCTCGGTGGCTCAGCCTGTCATCCTGCGCCTTTGGGAGGCTGAGGCGAGTGGATTGCTGAGCCCGCGGGTTCGAGACCCACCTGGGCAGCGAGACCTCATCTCTATAAGAAATCAAAAAATCAGCCGGGCGTGGTAGCGCGCTCCTGTCATTCCGGCTACTCGGAAGGCGGAAGCGGAAGGATCGCCGGCGCCCAGCAGGTCGAGGCTGCGGTGGCCGGGAGCGGCCACTGCGCTCCTGTCTGGGTGACAGAGTGAGACTCCAACTCAAAAAAAAAAAAAAAGAATGTTCACAGCAACCTTGTTGGCAGTAGATATTTAAGTTGTGCTATATTTTAACAATAAAATACTACATAGCAGAGAAGTTAAATAGCTGGATCTCAGAAACGCAACGCTTGGCAAAAAAAGCAAGTTGTACAGAATCATGCAGAATGAGTTCACTGACAACATCTTCAAAAACAGGCTGGCATGGTGGCTCATGCCTGTTATCCCAGCACTTTGGGAGGCTGAGGCAAGAGGATTGCCTGAGCCCAAGGGTTCTAGGCCATCCTGGCAATTTGGTGAGACGCCTGTTTCTACAATAAAATAAAAAATCAGCCGGGGAATGTGGCATGCACCTGTGGCTCCAGCTACTTGGAAGGCTGAGGTGGAAAGATCTCCCGAGGCCAGCAGGTTGAGGCTGCAGTGACTGTGGAACATGCCACTGCATTTTAGCCTGGGTGACAGTGAGACTCCAACTAAAAAAGAAAAGTTCAGCCGGGCTCGGTGGCTCAGCCTGTAATCCCGCGCCTTGGGAAGCAGAGGTGAGTGGATGGCCTGAGCCTGCGGGTTCGAGACTCACCCAGGCAACTTGGTGAGACCTCATCTCTACAATAAAT
>NW_007232420.1:81462-83659 GCF_000164805.1 Carlito syrichta
ACGCAAAAAAAAATGAAGCATGTAGTATTTAGGGATATATATATATTTGTGATAATTATTTACACGAAACCAGAAGGATGGTTTCCTATAGGAGAGGGCTATGACCATGGAAGGCTTCTCACATGATCGGAAGCCGTAGCACAGGTAGTTTCAGTGGAGTGACAGGGAGAAACCAGAACAGACTGGTGAAGGTTGAACTGAAGCTGACAGCGTGAGTGATAGCTGATGCGGTCAACTCATTAAATGCTGCTGGTCAGGTTGGTGCAGTGGTTCATGCCTGTAATCTCAGTACTTTGGGGGGCAGAAGCGCGAGGTTTGCTTGAGCCCAGGAGTTCGAGACCAGCCTGGGCCACATAGCAAGACCTCATCTCTACAAAAAAATGTAAAAATGAGCCGGTTAGCCAGGTGTGGTAAAGTGTGCCTGTAGTTCCAGTTACTTGGAAGGCTGAAGCAGAAGGATCGCCTGAGCCCAGCAGATCGAGGCTGCAGTGGCCATGAGCGTGCCACTGCACTCTAGCCTGGGTGATGGAGTGAGACTCCTGCTCAAAAAAAAAAAAAAGAGCCAGGTGTAGTACGCATCTATAGTTCCAGCTACTTGGGAGGCTGAACGAAAGAAAAAAGACAAAAAGAGAAGAAAAACATGTTGCTGGAAATTGGAGCAGATTATATTATCACGAAGCAGTGAAAATTCTCACTTGCAGACCAGACTTCTCTCTTTGGAGGCAGAAGGAGATGTTGGGTGGACATTTGAGCCTGGTTATGACTGAGCTGAATAGAGGGCCAGAGAACAGAGCCTGGGAAGCTTTCTCACACCTGGGGAGATTCAGGGGTCTTTTTTTGTTGGTTGCCCAAAGACTGCGGCTCAGTTGGAGATGAGCAAGCAATATCTCCAAGTCACTCAGCTGCTGCCTGCCTTGGTTCTCAGGCGGCCTCCTGCCGGGAATTCCCATTAATCAAAGTCTGGGCACAAATGCAGACCGGCCAGCTCCCAGGAGCACTCACGTGTCTCGCAGGCTGGCTCAAGCTTTCTGTTTCTTTCGGGGTGATTGTTCTACTGCCCACAGATATAATTTAAAACCCCATCTTAGTGTGATTTTATGGTAATGTTTTAAAAACCTCGTGTGGTGGATCACTCCTGTGATACCACACTTTGAGAGGCTGAGGTGAGAGGATTGCCTGAGCCCAGGAGTTTGAGACCAGCCTGGGGAACATGGTGAGATCTCGTTTCTACAATAAAATTAAAAAACTAGCTGGGCATGGTGGCACACGCCTGTAGTCCCAGCTACTGGGGAGGCTGAGGCGGAGGGGTCATCTGAGCCCAGCAGGTTGAGGCTGCAGAAGCTGTGCCACTGCACTCCAGCCTGGGTGACAGAGTGAGACTCTGGCTCAAAAAAAAAAAAAAAAAAAAAAAAAAAAATATATATATAATAAAAACCTCTCAGGGAAATGGAGCACTCTGTATCTTTGGAAGTTTATCCAAGGGATTCACCAGGAAAACCCATTAATCTAAGAATAAATCTAAAGAATAAGAGAAAAGAAAGGCCATGCATACATATCCAGACTTTGAGGGCTCTTCTAGAGCTCAGTAGTGACTTACCTGGAGAAAAGAGTGAGAGGCGTTCTCCTGGAGCTACTAGCAGGCAGGGAAAGGAAATGTATCCTCTGTACCACTGCAGGCAGAGAGGGGCAGGGATGGAGAACACGTCTGAAGAAGGCCAAAGGACACTCAGAAGAGAGGTTCCACACTGTGCTAAGGAAAACCACAGCAATGACTGTGAGATGGGCAAGTTCCCCAAGTAGCAAGGTAAAATCACGCACTTACTCACCCTTAGTATGGGAGAGGCTTGGGATTTCTCTTTGCTCCCAAAGGAGAGAGGGAAACATATATCTTTTTTTTTTTTTGAGTTGGAGTCTCACTCTGTCGCCCAGACTGGAGTGCAGTGGCTGCTCCCGGCCACCGCAGCCTCGACCTGCTGGGCTCCGGCGATCCTTCTGCCTCAGCCTTCCGAGTAGCCGGAATTACAGGCAGGCACTACCACGCCCAGCTGATTTTTTGATTTTTTTGTAGAGATGAGGTCTCGCTGCCCGGGCGGGTCTCGAACCCACGGGCTCAGCAATCCACTCACCTCAGCCTCCCAAAGGCACGGGATGACAGGCTGAGCCTGGCTTAACATATATCTTTTTTTTTTTTTTTTTT
>NW_007232420.1:83679-84698 GCF_000164805.1 Carlito syrichta
TTTTTGAGTTGGAGTCTCACTCTTGTCGCCCAGGCTGGAGTGCAGTGGCACGCTCATGGCAACTGCACCCTCAACCTGCTGGGCTCTGGCGATTCTTCAGCCTCAGCCTTCCAAGTAGCTGGAAATACAGATGCACATCACCACATCCGGCTAGTGTTCTGTGTGATTTATTGTAGAGACGAGGTCTCACCCAGTTGCCCAGGCTGGCCTCAAACCCCGGGGCTTAGGCAATCCTTTCGCCTCGGCCTCCCAAAATGCTGGGATTACAGGTTGAGCCACTGTGCCCGGCCGGGAAACATATATCTTACTGAAAAGGAGATCGTGGCACTTCTTTCCCCCCGGAAACCAGGCCTATTTCAGAAAGAATAAGAAAAATCAGGTTCACCATAAGCTTGTTCCAAACCTCAGGTAAGAATGAAACTTTATTTTAGGGTCCCCTACCTCTCTCTCCATCTGTCTCCGTCTGGAGAGCTTCAAAGGGTTGAAGGAGGGCTCAGACATGCATGCATGCACTCCTTCAACGAGCTACCGAGTGCTGCTACGTTCAGGGAGCTCTTCTAGGTACTGAAAAAGTAGCTGTGAAGGAAAGCAGAGGAAAACAGTCTGAGATAAGGGTCTGTCGAGTGTGATACGAACATGGGGGTCAATATCGCCCAGTGCGATGGCCTCTTCCACATGGGATGGTACCAACAAGCTACTTACAGACAAGCTGTTTGGAATAAAGGCAGCCTTTCCCCGGGCCCGCTGCCCTCGTGAATCTGGACCTTCATCATTGTTCGGCTTCGCCGCGTGGCCCCGGTTAAACGAACTATGCTTATGGTGAAATACCCGCTTGGCCTCGGGCGGAGAGCTGGAAGTTTCTCCTTGCAATTCTTCTGTCCCTCCAGAAAACCTCCTGGCAAAGCCTGCGCGGGAAGCCTCGCCGCTCTCGGGGCCTCCCTCCTCCCGCTCTTCAAAAGTTAGCCTCTCGGTGCCCAGAGGGTGGGGGCCCCAGCCTGGAGAGGGCTGGCGACCCGGGA
>NW_007232420.1:85341-87249 GCF_000164805.1 Carlito syrichta
CCTCGGGTCGGGGGAGGGCGTTGTCGGGGGAGGGGGGCGCTGCTGCCTTGGCTCCCCCGGACCGCGGGCCGCTTGGGAAGGAGAACCAGGCGGAGCGCCCTGGCCCTGTCCTGCGGCCTCCGGGGGCGCCGGGCCGGGGGCGGGGGTCTCTCTGGGGCGCCTCCCTTTTCGCTTTGCCTCAGGGGCCTCCGTCCCCAAAATGCGAAACTTTGGGCGGGGGGGAGGTGGGGGGAGGACTTTCCCATCCTTGCCCGCCTTCTCCCCGGAGCCCGGAGAGTTTGGAAAGTGGGGGTGGGGGCGGGGGTCGCCAAGTGTCCCTCTGCGGTGGCGGCGGGTCTGCGGGCGTGAATCGGGTCCGTCCCTTCCAGTGACCCGACGACCCCTGCTCTTCTCCCTCCCCCCGCCCGGAGACCTGCAGAGGGCTGCAGGAGGCCGGGGGCTGCTGTCGCGCCCGGTGGAGCCTCGGCTCTGCAACGCGTCCGCACGTGGCATCCCCCGGGGCCGAGGAAGCGAGCGCGTCGTCCGGTTTTGGGTTCAGACATCAGCTTCCGGGAGCTTATCTTGGGGATTTAAGCGTGGCGTTTCCGGCAGACCGGTTGGGGGGTGGAGACGGAGCCTTGCCTGGGACCCTCGAGGCGCCTGAATTCCGTAAAGCTGGTCGAGAACGTGTCCCCTGCAGCAGGGAGAAGGTTCACGCGGCCTTGGGGTCCTGAGATGGAGTTGACGCCACCGTTTGTTGGGGTGTGACTTAAATATCTTCAGAACTGTACCCGGGGGTTTTATCCAGAACCCCTGGGTGTTGTGGGCATTCAGCGAAGTGATGCAACTTGTGTGTGTGTCAGGCATGCCTTCTTGTCAGCCCGTTGGATGGTGATATTTCCTCCGGGTCAGGAAAGAGCTCGGGAACAGACAAGATGTGCCTGGGTCCAAGGTGGTCTGATCGACTCTCGGTGGGGCTTTCTGATTCTTAAAATGACAGTAGCCACCCTGATGGTCTTCCATGTAGTGGGTGTGTTACTCTTCCTCTGTCCGCCCTACTATGGGCTTAGAATATGGTAAACAAAGCATTTTTTAAAAAATTAAGAGTACCGGCCAGGCGCAGTGGCTCAGGCTGTGATCCAGCCCTTTGGGAGGCCGAGGCAAGAGGATTGCCTGAGCCTGGGGTTCGAGACCAGCCTGGGCAACCTCGTCTCTACGATAAATCAAAAAATTAGCTGGGTGTGTGGTAGTGCGCACCTGTAGTTCCAGCTACTTGGAAGGCTGAGGTGGAAGGATCGCCTGAGACCATCAGGTCAAGGCCGCGGTGGCAGGGAGTGTGCCACTGCATTCCAGCCTGGGCAATGGAGTGAGACTCTAACTAAAAAAAAAAAAAAAAGAGTATAAATTAAAAATTGAAGTTTCCTGTCTTTCTAGGTCATGGAGGGAGATAGAAGAGGGAAGAAGAGAAACTAAAGAGGGTAGAAAACACAGACTTGCAGTGTTGGGAGGTAGAAATAAATGGCAATTGGATTGTGATCGGTGTCACTGCACTCGAGCCTGGAAGACAGTGAGACCCCGACTCGAAAATGAATAATAAATGCTAATTTGTTAACTCCTTGTTTGTCCGTGGTGTCACCCAAAATTAACCTTAGCCTCCCACTTAAGCTCATCTACCTCTTCAAAGCCTCTCCAGATAAGCATAAAAGAGACTGCCATGATCCAACTCAACTGATAGACAAGACACACTTCCAGCTCCCAAGCCCTCCTTCCCATCTAGAGATACTGGTGCCACTGCGGTGAAATACATTCATTTTAGCCTGGTAACCCTAAATCTGAGAGGGCTTACACATAATGTTTAGCCAAAGAAGTCACCCGGAGGTCCAGCAGGGAGAGACATTGGTTTATTAGAATTTTTTTTTTTTTTTTTTT
>NW_007232420.1:87534-122970 GCF_000164805.1 Carlito syrichta
CACCTCAGCCTCCCAAAGGCGCAGGACTATAGGCTGAGCCACCGAGCCCGGCCAGTTTATTAGAATTTACAGGAGCAATTTACAGGGAGGCACCAGTGGCAGCCAGTCAGTGAAGAACCCATGCCTCGGGACCGTACAGCAAGCAGTTTCATAATCATGCAAGTTAATTATTCAAACTGCTATACAGTGTTTACAATTACACTGATTAAGAGTAATGCCTGCTGGGTGCAGTGGCTCACGCCTGTAATCCCAGCACTTTGAAAGGGGGAGGTGAGAGGATTGCCTGGGCCCATGGGTTCAAGACCAGCTTGGGCAACTAGGTGAGATCACCTCTACAATAAAAAAAAAAATTAACCGAGCGTGGTGGTGTGTGTCTATAGTTCCAGCTACTTGGAAGACTGAGGCGGAAGGATCACCTGAGCCCAGCAAGTTGAGGCTGCGGTGGCCGTGAGCATGCGACTGCACTCCAGCCTGGGCCACAGAGTGAGACTCCAGGAAAAAAAAAAGTAGCATCTACATTGCTTTCAGCATTGCCTGATCACCTGCACCCCATCACCCATGACTGGGAACATGGATGTCCTGTGACTTGGTCACCTGCATCCTGTGACTGGGACTATGCATATCCTCCAAGAGACGACCTGCCTTGACCAGAGGCTGCTCCCCGGGGAAGGGAAGGGGGAAAAAAGAAACCAGGCATAGGGGAAGGAGTGTATGTCTGGACAAATGCCTCACAATTATACACTCAGACAAGCATACAGCTTAGAGGTGCAATTTAAAGAATAACACTGGGACACACCCATCTACCCTCACCCACCTGCGGCCCTGGGTCCCCCGGCCCTTGGATCCTCCTTCCCAGGGCCCCCTGCTCACTCTTCCCTTCCTCCTCCCCTGCAAGAAACCACTGTTCTGGATTTTGTGTTTCTTTTTTTTTTTTTGAGTCGGAGTCTCCCTCTGTCGCCCAGAGGGAGCCCGCTGGGCTCCGGCGATCCTTCCGCCTCAGCCTTCTGAGTAGCCAGAATGACAGGCACGCGCTACCACGCCCGGCTGATGTTTGATTTGTTGTAGAGATGAGGTCTCGCCAAGTTGCCCAGGCGGGTCTCGAACCCGCGGGCTCAGGTCATCCACTCACCTCGACCTCCCAAAGGCGCGGGATGACAGGCTGAGCCACCGAGCCCGGCTGTGTGTTGTTTTTTTCATTTGCTTTCCACACATACTGTTTTATGTGAAAGCTCTAAGCAAGGGAAATTTCCAAACAAGTATTTCCACAGTAACCTGGCACGTTTGTTTTCTCCTTTCCTGGAGGAGCATTCTTATTGAACTTAAAAGCAGGATATTGAGGGTAAGAGACAAACCACAAAAAAGCTGAAAGTCTCAACGTGCTGGGATCTCCTTGTCTCTCTTCTGCCAGGTTTCTCTCCTGTTTCCCTGGCACGGACCCCAAGGGTGTGTTCTGTCTGTGTAGGGGAGGCCCTGTCTCTTCCAACATAGCTTGGAGGCTATAATTTTAAATGCATTGCCTGAGTCTCTAAGAATTGGAAAAATAGTAATTTGTGTGCGTGTGTTTTAGAAGTTTTTTTAAAATACAAATTATCCAGGGGGCATTGTATGGGATTTGAAGGATTAAACTGACTGAGACCGACCTTTAAATATGGTTTTAATCCAAATTCTTTTTTCCTGGTTATTATGTTTGTGCTGTGATCTTTGTTTTAAGGTATTTCTTCAGGGCCGCACAGTTTTCCTTGGTGACTCTTAACCTGCTATTTCTTGGTTAAGGCAAAGATTCCCAAGCTTGGTTCATGGAGCCCTTAGTGTCTGTGGAATTTTTTTTTTGCAATTTCCCCAGGTTTCAGTAGTTAGTAGTAATTAGGGTCAAACAACTTAATAAGTATCTCGATTCTCACAACTTAGAAGTCGTTTGAAAAAATAATACGTGTAAACTGAGAGAAAGATATTTTATAACCTTTTATTTTATTTTTATTTATTTTTGAGTCAGAGTCTCACTCTGTTGCCCAGGCTGGAGTGCAGTGGCATGATCTCAACTATCATGTCTCACAGCAGCCTCGGTCTCCTGGGCTCAGGCGATCCTTCCATCTTTTTTTTTTTTGAGTTGGAGTCTCACTCTGTCGCCCAGACTGGAGCGCAGTGGCCGCTCCCGGCCACCGCAGCCTCGACCCGCTGGGCTCCGGCGATCCTTCCGCCTCAGCCTTCCAAGGAGCTGGAACTACAGGCGTGCGCTACCACGCCTGGCTCATTTTTTGATTTGTTGTAGAGATGAGGTCTCGCCAAATTGCCCAGGCGGGTCTCGAACCCGCGGGCTTAGGCAATCCACTCACCTCAGCCTCCCAAAACGCGGGATTACAGGCTGAGCCACTGAGCCCGGCTGATCCTTCCATCTTGAGTAGCTGGGACTATAGGCGTGTGTCACCATGCCCAGCTAATTTTTTGATTTTTTTTTTTGTAGAGCTGAGTTTTCACCGTGTTGCCCAGGCTAATCTTGAACTCTTGGGCTCAAGCAATCCACCTACCTCGGCCTCCCAAAGTGCTGGGATTATAGGCATGAGCCACTGCACCCGGCCTGTATCCTTTTAAATAGCAATCACTAACAGGATGTGTGTGCCTGTAGCACATCTCAAATCTTGGGATCCAGTTGGACACTGCACTCTCATTTCCTGTTTCACATTAATATTTCCACAGTTCTTTTTATCACAGCAGCCACAGAAAAACGCAGCTTTGCAAGGATGTATTGTTATTGATAGGAGTGTAACACGCTCTCCTGTGGAAACCGCGAACTGCCTTTGTCAGTAGGTTTGGCAGTGACCCACCTGTGCGGTACACAGTTGCCACTGAAGTTTTCAAGCATTCGAAGCTGACCCTAGGAATTTGCTGCAGCTGCAAAACACCCAGTCAAGGAGGGCAGAATAGTAAAGCTTGAAGACGTGATGCTGAGTGAAATGGGCTAGTCACAGAAGGGACCAACATCGCTTGGCTCCACGTGCGAGACACCTAAGTAGCCACGTTCATGGAGACAGAGTAGAATGGCAGCTACTGGGGGCTGGGGGGACACGGGATGGGGAATGCTTGTACTCTCTTTGCAACTTCTAGGTGAGAGAAATATTTCAAAGTAAAGCTTGAAAAAGTGAAAAAAAAGCTGAGTGCAGTGGCTCATGTCTGTAATCCCAGCACTCTGGGAGGCGGAGGCGAGAGGGTTGCCTGAGCCTAGGGGTTCGAGACCAGCCTGGGCAACTCGGCGAGACCTCGTCTTTACTATAAATCAAAAAGAGATTAACTGTGTGTGATGGTGTGCTCCTATATTTCCAGCTACTGGGAAGACTGAGGCAGAAGGCTCGCCTGAGCCTGGTGGGCCGAGGCTGCAGTGGCCATGAGTGTGCCACTGCACTCCAGCCTGGGCGACGGGGTGAGACTCCTGCTCAAAAATAAAAATAAAATAAATGAAGTAAAAATAAATTCCACTGATGGTGCTCCACGACCGAACTGTACCAAGGCACTGAGGTTGGGGACAGCCGCAGGAAAGTCCAGGAGGGATGTGACCTCCTTTTCCCACCCCCCACCCCCAGTCAAGGGGGAAGAGATGTGAGAAGCAGCTGTATTCTGTCTCTCTCCTGGAAAAGTGTCTGCATTATTTACTACGGGTTCCTGTATAACCTGAGGATCACTGTTCAGTCCGCCCCCTAGAATAGAAGTTCTTAGTCTAGGGTTCATTGGTGGGCTACAGATCCTCCAGCTCTTCTGATGTGATGTGTACGTGTTTGAGTGATTGCACTTATGCATATTTGAGGAAAGAAGTCCTATGGCTTTCTTTTTTTTTTTTGAGTTGGAGTCTCACTCCGTCACCGAGGCTGGAGTGCAGCGGCCGCTCCCGGCCACCGCAGCCTTGACCCGCTGGGCTCCGGCGATCCTTCTGCCTCAGCCTTCCGAGTAGGCAGAATTATAGGCACACGCTACCATGCCCGGCTAATTTTTGATTTATTGTAGAGATGAGGTCTCGCCAAGTTGCCCAGGCAGGTCTCGAACCCGCAGGTTTAGGCAGCCCTCTCGTCTCAGCCTCCCAAAATGCTGGGATTGCAGGCTTGAGACACCACTCCCGGCAGAAGTCCTATGGCTTTCATCCGATTCTCAGATGGTTGCCTAACTCAAAAAAGGTGCGGAAGCACTACAGTGAAATACTATTTCTTAATTTTATTTATTAATTTTATTTTTGAGTTCACTCGGTTGCCCAGGCTGGAGTGCAGTGGTACGCTCACGGCCACCCTAGCGTCCTGTGCTGGGTTCCCGTGACCCTGCCTCAGCCTTCCGAGTAGCTGGAAATACAGGCATGCGCCACCATGCCCGGCTAATTTTTTTTATCTATTGTAGAGATGAGGTCTTGCCAAGGTGCCCAGAACTCAGGCAGTCCTCTCGACTCAGCCTCCCAAAGTGCTTTGGGGTTACAGGCATGAGCCACCACACCCAGCCCAGAGTGGTTTTTAACACATATGAATGGGCTGGATACGTGGCAAAAAAATGGTAACTTGCAGGCAATATGATTCCTTAATATTTGCATTTATCATAGGAACCTTTCAATAAATCATAATTTGATTCTTTCACCCACACAAGTATATTCTGGTAAGGTAGGCTCACTGCTGTAACACACATGTCCGAATCTCAGTGACTTAACCTAGTGAAAGTTTTTTACTAGCTCACACGAAGTCCAAATTGGTTATTCCTGGTCAGACAGCTCTCCTGGGTAGCTCTCCTCCAAATGACTCAGGGATCAAGTTTTCTTCCTTCTTGTGGTGCCACCATCTTCTACATGTGGCCTCCAGAGGATTGCAAGGGGGAGGAGAGTATGGTGAGAGCAAGCCATAGAGAGACCTCCACCAGCAAATGAAACACCTCACTTCTGCCCACGTTCTATTGGCCAAAACCAGTCAATGGCCCCACTTAGATTCAAGGAGGTTGGAAATAGGACCTGGCTGGGCAACTGTTTCTAAACAAAAATCATTCTCTTTAGAGGGGGGAACAGAACCCTTGGTGAACAAGTAACCATCTTTTATACAAACAGGCTAGTCTTTTTACTGTCTATTAAGCGCATCACTGTCTCTATATAATTTATTTCCCGTGCTCCAAATATATTTATATGTGTATATGTGCGTGTACGTACATACGTATGTATGTGTATATAGACATATAATGTTATATTTTCATAGTGTAAGGTGTGGATAAGACTTAATACAAGAAACAATCGTATCATAATTGCCATGTGAACAAATAAAAATGGGAGTAAGCCGTCTGGGTTCAAACGTTTCTCAGGTAACAGTGTATTTCATTTACCCAGTCATCCAACCATGTAGAGAACTGTACATTTGAGAAGGATGGAGTAGAGACAGATTAGCAGAGAACAAGAATATGCATGTCTTAATGGCTTTATGAATGTTATCACAAGAGTTTCAAAACTACTTTAAGCTGTTGGCAATAGGCTAGTGTGAGACTTCTTTCCCTTTCAAAAAAAGAAAGTCTTATGGAATGTATTACATAATCAGTGTATGTGTCAGTTGTTTGCTTTTAAGGGAAACTCAAATGGTAAAATTGGGACCTGTTTGTCTTATTTATTTGAAGTAAATTTGTGCCTAGGAGGGTGCTATTTGGCCGTGTTCAGCGTCAAGTAGGACATATTGAGGGATTAAAAGATCATGTAGCTGGGCTCGGTGGCTCAACCTGTAATCCCAGCACTTTGGGAGGCTGAGGTGAGTGAATTGCCTGAGCCCACGGGTTCAAGACCCACCTGGGCAACTTGGCAAGACCTTATCTCTACAATAAATCAAAAATTAGCTGGGCATGGTGGCGCATGCCTGTAATTCCGGCTACTTGGAAGGCTGAGGCGGAAGGATCACCGGAGCCCAGCAGGTCGAGGCTGCAGTGGCCGGGAGCGGCCACTGCACTCCAGTCTGGGTGACAGAGTGAGACTCCAACTCAAAAAAAAAAAAAGGATCATGTGAGGCTGGGCGCGGTGGCTCATGCCTATAATCTCAGCACTTTGAAAGACTGAGTTGAGAGGATTGCCTAAGCCCATGGGTTCAAGACCAGCCTGGTCAACTTGGTGAGACCTCATCTCTACAATTAATCAAAAAATTAGCTGGGCATGCATGGTGGTACATGCCTGTAGTTCCAGCTTCTTGGAAGACTGAGGTGGAAGGATCACCTGAACCCAGCTGACTGAGGCTGTGGTGGCCGTGAGCGTGCCACTGCACTCCAGCCTAGGTGAGGAAACTCCGACTCAAAAAAAAAAAAAAAAAAAATGTGAAGCCCCAAGACCCAGTTGGAGCCATGGAGAAACTTTAGTAATGTACATTAACTACAGTAATGCTAAATTTATCCATGGTGGTTCATGCCTGTAATTCTAGCACTTTGGGAGGCTGATACTGGAAGATCACTTGACACCAGAAAGAGCAGCCTGGGCAACATAGTCAGACCCTGTCTCTACCAAAATATAAAATGAAAACTTAGCCAGGCATGGTGGTATGCACCTGTAGTCCCGGCTACTTGGGAGGTTGAGGTAAGGATTGCTTGAGCTCAGGAGTTTGAGGCCACAGTGAGCTTTAATTTGTACCACTGTACTCCAGTGTGGGAGACAGAATGAGACCTTGTCTTTAAACAAAAATAGTTAGCCGGGTGCTCATGCCTGTAATCCCAGAATTTTGGGAGGCAGAGACGAGAGGATTGCGTGAGCCCAGGGGTTCGAGACTTCGTCTCTACCATAAATTAAAAAAACTAGCCAGGTGTGGTCACACACGCCTGTAGTTCCAGTTACTTGGAAGGCTGAGGCAGAAGGATTGTCTGAGGCCAGCGGGTCGAGGCTGCGGTGGCTGTGAGCGTGCCACTGTACTCCAGCCTGGGTGACAAAGTGAGACTCCAACTGGAAAAAAAAGTTGTCTTCTGTGATCAAACTATGTTCTTCCTGGTAGAGAAGGGAGGAGGGACACTTTTGTAAATTTATGTCCTGCTTTTAGGCAAATAGGAGAAGGGCAGAGAGCTTTTCTTGTTTTCATTTCTCAGTTGTCTTCATCTAAAAATAATTCTTGTCAAAGCAGCATATTTTGGGGTGGCATATTCTGATATCCTTCACTGGAAATAAAAATGCAGTTCCAGCTACTTGGAAGGCTGAGGTGGAAGGATCGCCTGAGCACAGCAGGTCGAGGCTGCGGTGGCCATGAACAAGTCACTGCACTCCAGCCTGGGCAACAGAGTGAGACTCCGACTCAAAAAAAAAAAAACAAAAAGCATTAGCTCGGGGCAGTGATGCATGCCTGTAGTCCCAGCTACTTGAGAGACTGAGGTGGAAGGATCACTTGAGCCCAGGAGTTCAAGGCTAGAGTGTGCTATGATTGTGCCTATGAACAGCCACACTACTCTGACTTGGGCAACATAGCAAGACCCTGTACCTTTAAAGAAAGAATTAAAAAAGACTAGATCAAGCCGTTGCCTTGCTAAGCTATGCGAGCTATGGCCGGGCCATGTTTTCTGGCTTTGGGCCCATCCCCTACCTCAAGGAGGTGAATCTCTTCTTTTTCATTCTCTTTCTCTCCAATTTACTTTCTAAAGAAGCTATATTTTCTAATCTAAAAAAAAAAGACTAGATCAGACGTTTGCAAATTTCAGCTTGATGCCTGGTTTTTTGTTTGTTTGTTTGTTTTTGAGTCGGAGTCTCACTCCGTCGCCCAGGCTGGAGTACAGTGGCCGCTCCCGGCCACCGCAGCCTCGACCTGCTGGGCTCCGGCGATTCTTCCGCCTCAGCCTTCCGAGTAGCCGGAATTACAGGCATGCGCTACCACGCCTGGCTCATTTTTTGATTTACTGTAGAGATGAGGTCTCGCTGCCCAGGCGGGTCTCGAGCCCGCGGGTTCAGGCAACCCACTCACCTCAGCCTCCCAAAGGCGCGGGATTACGGGCTGAGCCACCGAGCCTGGCTTTTTTTTTTTTTTTTAAAGCAGGATTTATTGAAAGGATAGAAAAGCTCCCATAGTGGGAGGGGCCCCAAAAGGGTTGCCCTGATGCCTTTTTTGTAAATAAAGTTTTATTGGAACACAGCTACATTCATTCCTTTATATACTGTCTATAGTTGCTTTAGCACTATAATGGCAGAGTTGAGTGGTTGCTACAGAGCTCACATGGCCCACAAAACCCAATATATTTGCTCTCTAACCTTCATTAAAAAAAGTGTTCTGACCTCCTCACTAGCCATTAATCAGTTTGAGAGTAACTGTGCTCCGATCAGAACCTACTTAATCTCTCTAGACTAGCAGTCCCCAACCTTTTTGGCATCAGGCACCGGTTTTGTGAAGGACAATTTTTCCATGGATTGGGGGTGTGGGGATGGTTTCGGGATGACTCAAGCGCATAACATTTATTGTGCACTTTATTTCTGTTACTATTACATTGTAATATATGATGAAATAATTATACAACTCACATAGAAAAAGAGGTGCGGTTGGAAGTGGTAAATAAAATAATGGGCAGGCCACATTAGGCTTTTTTTTTTTTTTTTTCCGGTTGGAGTCTCACTCTGTTGCCCAGGCTGGAGTGCAGTGGCATGCTCATGGGCCACCGCAGCTTCGACCTACTGGGCTCAGGTGATACTTCTGCCTCAGCCTTCCTTGTAGCTGGAACTACAGGCAAATGTCATCACGCCTGGCTAATTTTTTTATTCATTGTAGAGATGAGGTCTCACCAAGTTGCCGAGGCTGGTCTTAAACCCATGGGTTCAGGCAGTCCACTCACCTCGGCCTCCCAAAGTGCTAGGACTACAGGCGTGAGCCACTGTACCCAGCCAAGTGTCGGATTCTGACTCAAAAACTGCCACCAGATGCAGCTGTTCAACTGAAGTACATCAACTCACTTGCCATGCACTCAAGGGTTTTGATGTGAGTCTGCAAGCAACTGATTTATGATGGTCTCTGTGCAGTCAGACCTCACTGCGAATGTTCATCTGTATTCGCAGCCATTCCCCAGCACCAGCATCAATGCCTGAGCTCCACCTCAGATCCTCATAAGGAACAGGCAGTCTAGATCCCTTGCATGTGCAGTTCACCAGAGGTCTGCACTCCTGTGAGAATCTAATGTTCCTGCTGATCTGCTAGAAGGTGGAGCTCAGGCGGTAAAGCAAGCAATGGGGAGCCGCTGTGAACACAGACGAAGCTTTGCTGTGTGGCCTCATTCCTGATGGGCTATGGACTGGGACCAGTTCGTGGCCCAGGGGTGAGGGACCCCTGCTCTAGACCACCGTTACCTCACCACTGGCGTGAGGATAATAAAACCTACCTGATGAAGTAGTTAGAATAAATAAGTGGTTTTAATGTTAAATGAACTGACCTTAGGGCAGGTTACTAAATGTATCTTCTAGTTATTTGTCTATCTTCCAGTTAGCTTCCTTAGACCAATACTTTTAAAACTTATCATGCATAAGAATCATATGGAAATCTGTTAAAGTTCAGGTATTCCCAGCCTCCCGCCCCAGATTCTGATTCAGTTGATCTGGGGAGGTACACATTTAACAAGCACCCCTGATTCTGACACAGGTGACCTGTGGCCCACACTTAAAGTAACTTAGCCCCTGTGGCAACTTGTCTTTTGGTTCCTAAATATAATTTATCTCGCAGCTGTAGATATGCTTTCTTGTCTCAACCAGCACTGAAGCCTTGCGTGCCTGATAGGGCTGGGGACCAAGAGGGGACCGCCCAGTGGCATTAATCATCAGCATTCTGAACAGAGCAGTGAACTTATCCTAGATATCAAATCACTCATTGCCTGAGCTCCCCCACAGAGACGTCTGCAGCTTTGCTTCCAAACAGAAGTAACGACAGGAAAAGTTGGCACGGGGGCTTTAGTGAATGTGAATGGTTGACGCTGGAGCTCGGATCCCTCTTGATGCTGAGAGAAAACAAATTAAAGCTTAAGTTAGCACTGTGGTCCTGTATTAGCCTTCTCTTTTTAAAGAGGTAAAGGTTAATAGCAGAAGGCCTTAGGATGAGATGAAGAACCTCAGTCTTGGTGCTTTACAGGTGCTTTAAGAACAGATGCTTTGTAATCCCGTGCCTTTGGGAGGCTGAGGCGAGTGGATTGCCTGAGCCTGCGGGTTCGAGACCTGCCTGGGCAGCGAGACCTCATCTCTACAATAAATCAAAAAATCAGCCGGGCGTGGTAGCGCGCGCCTGTAATTCCGGCTACTCGGAAGGCTGAGGCGGAAGGATCGCCGGAGCCCAGCAGGTCGAGGCTGCGGTGGCCGGGAGCAGCCACTGCACTCCAGTCTGGGCGACCGAGTGAGACTCCAACACACACACACACAAAAAGAACGGATGCTTGCTTTTTTAATTGTTTGTAATTTTCTTAATCTCTTGAATGTATTATCCAGGGTTACATAATACCTACTGAATGGCTTGCTCACTGAAGCCTTTGTTTTCCTCCATTTGCTGTTCAAAAACTTAGGAAAGAGCTGCCAAACCAGTAATGATAAATGATAATAACGAAATCCCCTGGCACCTTTTTTTTCTTTTTTTTGAGTTTGGAGTCTCACTCTGTCGCATAGGCTGGAATGCAGTGGCACACTTAAAGCCACCACAGCCTCCACCTGCTCGATCCTTGATCAGAGCGTCCTTTTGTCTCGGCCTTCCAAGTAGTTGGAACTACAGGCATGTGCCACCATCCTCGGCCTTTTTTTTCTTTTGAGTTGGAGTCTCACTCTGTCGCCCAGGCTGGAGTGCAGTGACATGCTCATGGCTACTGCATCCTCAACCTCCTGGGCTCAGATGAACCTTCCACTTCAGCCTCCTGAGTAGCTGGAACTACAGGCATGCACCACCATGCCCAGGTAATTTAAAAATTTATTGTAGAGACGAGGTCTTACCATGTTGAACAGACTGGTCTCAAACTCCTGGGCTCAGGCAGTCCTCTTCTTTGGCTTCCCAAAGTGCTGGGATTACAGTTGTGAACCACCAAGCCCAGCTTCTTGTTGTTGTTGAATGTTTGTTTGAGTCAGAATCTCACTGTCTTGTCCAGTCTGAAGTGTGGTGGCATGATCACAGCTTATTGCAGCCTTGAACTCCTGGGCTCAGATGATCCTTCTACCTCAGCCTTCCAAGTAGCCACCACGCCCTGCTAATTTTTTAAATTTTTTGTAAAGATGAGATCTCACTATGTTGCCCAGGCTGGTCTGGAACTCCTGGGTTCAAGCAATCCTGCTGCCTTGGCTTCCCAGAGTGCTGGGATTACAGATATGAGCCACCGCAAATAGCCAGGTTTTTATACACTATGGAGAAAAAGTACATGAAAAACAAAAAATTAAAACCTGAAGGAAGAGTCAAAGAACCTCCCATCTCCAGTACTTTACATTATTGTAGTTAAGTTGCTGCTGTTCAGCGATCTCTTTTAAAATTGATTATCAGCCGGGCTTGGTGGCTCAGCCTGTAATCCTGCGCTTTGGGAGGCTGAGGTGAGTGGATTGCCTGAGCCCGTGGGTTTGAGCCCCGCCTAGACAACTTGGTGAGACCTCATCTCTACAATAAATCAAAAAACTAGCCGGGCGTGGTAGCGCTCGCCTGTAGTTCCAGCTTCTTGGAAGGCTGAGGCGGAAGGCTCTCCGGAGCCCAGCAGGTAGAGTAGCTGGAACTATAGGTGTGTGCCACCACACCCGGCTAATTTTTTGATTCACTGTAGAGACGAGGTCTTGCCAAGTTGCCCAGGCTGGTCTCGAACCACTGGCCTCAGGCAATTCTCTTGCCTCTGCCTCCCAAAGTGCTGAGATTATAGGCATGAGCCACCACACCAACCTGATAATCAATTTTATTTTATTTTTTTGAGTTGGAGTCTCACTCTGTTGCCCAGACTGGAGGGCAGTGGCTGCTCCCTGCCACCGCAGCCTCGACCTGCTGGGCTCCGGTGATCCTTCCACCTCAGCCTTCCAAGTAGCCGAAATTACAGGCATGCGCTACCACGCCTGGCTGATTTTTTGATTTATTGTAGAGATGAGGTCTCGCTGCCCAGGCAGGTCTTGAACCCGCGGGCTCAGGCAATCCACTCACCTCAGCCTCCCAAAGGCACGGGATTACAGGCTGAGCCACCGAGCCCGGCTTCTTTCTTTCTTTTTTTTTTTTTTTTTTGAGTTGGAGTCTCATTTTGTCACCCAGGCTAGAGTGCAGTGGCACGCTGCTTATGGCTACTGCAGCCTTGACCTGCTGGGTCAGGCGATCCTTCAGCCTCAGCCTTCCAGGTAGCTGGAACCAGAGGCATGCGCCACCATGCCCGGCTAAGTTTTTTGATTTATTGTAGAGCTGAGGTCTCGCCATGTTTCTCAGGCTGATCTTGACCCCCTGAGCTCAGGCTATCCTCTCACCTCCGCCTCCCAAAGTGCTGGGATTATAGGCTTGAGCCACCATGCCTGGCCATTTTTTATTTTGAGTCAGGGTCTCACTGTTACCCAGGCTGGATTGCAGTGGCACAATCATGGCTCACTGCAGCCTCCACCTCCTGGGCTCTGGCGGCCCTTTACACCCTGGCCTTCCGAGTAGCTCAGATTACTGGTGCACACCACTATGCCCTACTAATTTTTGTATTTTTGGTAGAGTCTAGGCCTTGCTTTGTTGCTCAGGCTGGTGTCGAACTCCTGGCCTCAATCTTCCCGCCTTGATCTCTCAAAATGTTGGGATTACAAGGCATGAGCTGTGGAGCTTGGTCTATTGTAATCATTTTGAGATACCAGGAACCGCGCCCATGTAAGGATAACTTAACTGATGAACATTGTGTGTGTTCTAACTGTTGTAACAACCAGCTGTTACCAAGTCTCTCTCCATTTCTTTTTTTTTTTTCTTAGTTGGAGTCTCACTCTGTCGCCCAGACTGGAATGCAGTGGCCACTCCCGGCCACCGCAGCCTCGACCTGCTGGGCTCCGGCGATCCTTCCGCCTCAGCCTTTCCGAGTAGCCGGAATTACAGGTGCGTGCGACCATGCCCGGCTAATTTTTTTGGATTTATTGTAGAGATGAGGTCTCACCAAGTTGCCCAGGCGGGCTCAGGCAATCCACTCGCCTCAGCCTCCCAAAGGCGCGGGATGACAGGCTGAGCCACCGAGCCCGGCTGTCTCTCCATTTCTTAGAGTCTCTCTCCATCTCCTCAGGTCTCCTGTTCCCTGAGACACAACAATATTGAAATTAAGTGAATTAATAACCCCACAATGGTCTCTCAGTGTTCAAGTGAAAGGAAGAGTCACAAGTCTCTTACTTTCAATCAAAAGCTAGGAATGCCTAAGCTTTGTGAGGAAGGCATGTCGAAAGCTGGGATAGTCTGAAAGCCAGGCCTCTAGTACCAAACTGGCCAAGGTGTGAATGCAAAGGAAATGTTCTTGAAGGAAATTAAAAGCACCACTCCATAATTTAAAAATAAATAAATAAATATTTTTTAAAAGTTCTACTCCAGTGAACACATGAATAATAAGAGAGCGAGGCAGCCTTACTGTTTCAGTGGAGAGTTTCAGTGTTCTGGATAGAAGATTAGACCAGCCACAATATCCCTTAAGCCAAAGCCTAATCCAGAGCAAGGCCCTAATTCTCTTCAATTCTATGAGAACTGCAGAAAAAAAGTTGGAAGCTAGCAGAGGTTGGTTCATGAGATTTAAAGAAAGAAGCCATCTCTGTAACATGAAAGTGCAAGGTGAAGCAGCAAGTGCAGGTGGAGAAGCTACAGCAAGTTATCCCGAAGCTCTAGCTAAGATCATTGGTGCAGGTGGCGATACTGAACACTACATTTTCCATGTAGCCTTCTATTGGAAGAAGATGCCCTTTAGGACTTTCATAGCTAAAGAAAAGTTACAGGCTGGGCGCGGTGGCTCACGCCCATAATCCCAGCCCTTTGGGAGGCTGAGTTGAGAGAATTGCCTGAATTCACAGGCTTGAAGCCAGCCGGGGCAACTTGGTGAGACCTCATCACTACAGTAAATCAAAAAATTAGCTGGGCATGTGACTTGCACCTGTGCTTCCAGCTACTTGGTAGGCTGAGGCGGAAGGATCACCTGAGCCCAGCAGGTCAAAGCTGCGGTGGCTGTGAGCTTGCCACTGCACTCCAGCCTGGGTGACAGAGTGAGACTCCAACTCAAAAAAAAAAGTCCGTGCCAGCCTCAGTGCTTCAAAGGATAGGTTGACTGTCTTGTTGGGGGTGACTTTAAGTTGAAGCCAATTCTCATTTACCATTCTGAAAATCCCAGGGCCCTTAAGAATTACGTTACAATACTTTGCCTGTGCTCTATAAATGGAATGATAAAGCCAGATGACAGCACATTTGTTTACAGCATGGCTTACTGAATATTTTAAGCCCATTGTTGAGACTTACTGCTTAGAAGAAAAGACTCCTTTTAAAATATTATTGCTGGGGTGGGGGAGGAGGATACTTCATCAATAAGAGTACCTGATCTTAAATCAGGTGAAGTGGGAAACAAAGTCTGTCCCAAACTTTACCTGTACAATTATCATTTGTATACCCAATCCTGAATTGTACCCCACTTCTTTAAAACAAACAAACAAACAAATAAAAAATAAAAGAAAATATTTTTTGAATTGGAGTCTCACTCTGTTGCCCAGACTGGAGTGCAGTGGCATGCTCACGGCCACTGCAGCTTCCACCTCCTAGGCTCAGGCGATCCTTCCACCTCAGCCTTTCAAGTAGCTGGAACTACAGGCAGACACCACCACGCCTGGCTAATTTATTGTAGAGATGAGGTCTTGCCAAGTTGCCCATGCTGGTCTCGAACCCATGGGCTCAGGCAGTCCTCTCACCTCGGCCTCCCAAAGTTCTGGGATTATAGGTATGAGCCACTGTTTCCGGCCTATAAAATAAAATATTACTGCTCATTGACAATGCACATGGTAACCCAAGAGATCTGATGAAAGTGTACAAGGAGATTAATGTTATCATGCCTGATACACAACATGCACTATGTAGCCCAGGGATTGAGGATTCATTGAGGCTTTCAAGTCTCATTATTTTTTTTTTTTTTGAGTTAGAGTCTCACTTTGTCGCCCAGACTGGAGTGCAGTGGCTGCTCCTGGCCACCGCAGCCTCGACCTACTGGGCTCTGGCCATCCTTCCGCCTGAGCCTTCCAAGTAGCTGGAATTAAAGGCATGCGCTACCACGCCTGGCTGATTTTTTGATTTACTGTAGAGATGAGGTCTCACTGCCCAGGCGGGTCTCGAACCTGCGGGCTCAGGCAATCCACTCACCTCAGCCTCCCAAAGGCGCAGGATTACATGCTGAGCCACTGAGCCCGGCTCCAAGTCTCATTATTTAAGAAATGAATTGTCTAGGGCTAAAGCAGTGGTGGATTGATGGATCTGGGCAAAATAAATGAAAGACCTTCTGGAAAAGATTCACCATTCTAGATGCCATGGAGAACATTTGTGATTGATGGGAGGAAGTCAAAATATCAACATTAACAGGAGTTTGAAAGAAGTTGATTCCACCTATTGTGGATGGTTTTGGGGGATTTAGACTTCAGAGGGCAGAACTGCAGATGTGGTAGGAAGAGACTAGAATTAGAAGTGGATCTCGGAGATGTGACTGAATTACTGCAGTCTCCTGGTAAAGCTTGAATGGATGAGGAGTTACTTCTTTTTTTTTTTTTTTTTTTTTGAGTTGGAGTCTCACTCTGTCACCCAGACTGGAGTGCAGTGGCCGCTCCGGGCTACCGCAGCCTTGACCTGCTGGGCTCCAGCGATCCTTCCGCCTCAGCCTTCCCAGTAGCTGGAACTACAGGCGCGCGCTACCACACCTGCCTAATTTTTGGATTTATTGTAGAGATGAGGTCTCGCCAAGTTGCCCAGGCGGGTCTCGAACCCGCGGGCTCAGGCCCTCCACTCACCTCAGCCTCCCAAAGGTGTGGGATGACAGACTGAGCCCCCGAGACCGGCTGAGGAGTTGCTTCTTCTGGATGAGCAAAGAAAGCGGTTTCTTGAAATGGAATCATGAAAGTTGCAGAGACCAGGCAGGGTAAGACCACTTTTTGTCAGATCCAAACAAACTAGAGCCAAGAGCATGAAGGGGAAGGCTTGTGTCTGCATGTCTGAGATAAGCACTGTCTCAAGGACTTTCTAAATGACCCTACAAAAATTCCTTCTTTATGACTGCAGTCATTCAGATAAGATGCCCTCGAAAGCATACCTGCCCAGTGACAACGTCTCCACCAATGAACTGATGCCATCTCATCTCCGAAACCAATGAACTCCGTTTTCAAGCAGCTTATGTGGACTTCCCATTCTGCCAATAAAGGTTTCCCTGAACTCCGCTCTTCAGATGCATGTGTGGCTTGCTATGGCTGTGCATCTTGGGACATAATCATCTTCTTCTTCTTATTTTTTTGAGTCAGGGTTGTACTCTGTCACCCAGGCTGCTGGAGTGCAGTGGCACGATCATGGCTCACAGCATCCACCACCTCCTGGACTCAGGTGATTCTTCTGCGTCAGCCTCCCTGGTATCTGGTACTACAGGTGTGTGTCACCTCATCCAGCTAATTTGTTTTATTTTTTGTAGAGACGAGGTCTGGCTTTGTTGCCCAGGCTGGTCTTGAACTCCTGGCCTCAAGTGATTCTCCCCCCTCAGCCTCCCAAAGTGCTGGGATTATAAGTGTAAGCCACCATGCCTGGCCTATGCGTCTCCTTCCTGACCTCCAAATAAACATAACATATTTGGAGATAATTTTTACTCTGATTTTTTGTTTTCTTTGGTTGTAAGAATCCACTTCTGGTGAAGCTGCAACCAACACTGTTGAAATGACTGCAAAGAATTTAGAATATTACGTAAACTCAGCTGATCAAGCAGTGACAGAGTTGGAGAGGATTGACTCCAATTTTGAAAGAGGTTCTGTGGGAAAATGCTATCAAACAGCATTGCATGCTACAGAGAAATCTCGTGAAGGGAAGTCAGTCAGTGCAGAAAATTTCACTGTTTTACTGTGGGAGACTGATGTGGGAGTATCTTTTGAGCCAGGAGTTTGAGACCACCCTGAGCCACATGGCGAGACCTCATCTCTACAAAAAAATAAAAACTTAGCTGGGCGTGGTGGTGTGTGCCTGTAGTTCCAGCTGCTCAGAAGGCTGAGCTGGGAGGACTGCCTGAGCCCAGGGGGCTAAGGTTGTGGTGGGCTAGGATCACGTCGCTGCACTTCAGCCTGGGTGACAGAGTGAGACCCCGCCTAAAAAAAACCCAGAAATTGCTACAGCCACTCCAGCCCTTAGCAACCACTGTCCTCATCAGTTAGCAACTGTCACGTCCAGGCAAGACCCAGGGAAAGCCGGAGTTTGTTTATTACAAAAACCGGCCGGAGGCAGGTTCGCACCTGGCACCCCAGCACTTTGGGAGATGGAGGCCACAGGGTTGCCTGCGTCCGAGGATTCGAGACCAGCCTGGGCAACTTGGCGAGGCCTCGCCTCTCCACTAAATCAAGAGGGCCGGGCGTGGTGGCACATGCCTGTGGTTCCAGCTTCTTGGAAGGCAGAGGTGGAAGGATCACCTGAGCCCAGCAGGTCGAGGCTGCAGTGGCTGCGAGCGCTCCACTTCACTCCAGTCTGGGTGACAGAGTGAGATTTCGACTCAGAAAAAAAGGATTGTGGATTTATTCTCACATGTCTAAAATTCAGTCACCTTCATAGTACTCTCCGTCGAGATGCTTTCTCCACTGCTCAAAGCAGTTTTTGAACTTGTCGATTTGGATGCCTTTTAGTGCTTTTTTGGTCTCATCTCTTCCACATTGGCCAGATGTTTCCATTTTAGGGCTTTTTTCATTCAGGGTGACAAAAACAATCATTCAGGACAAGATTAGGTGAATAGGGAGGGGGGGCATGGGGGGCATGGGGTCATGCTAGTTTTGCTCAAAAATCGCTAAACACTCAGTGTGGTGTGGGCAGATGGGCTCATAAGTCACCCATCATGAAATGGACTAATACAAAAAAAATTCCCTGAAGCCGAACGCAGCCTCTCACAACAATGCTAGCTGGTACACTGGGTTCCTAGCAGGGGACCCTAGATTACAAAGGACCCACTCTCCAAAAGATAATTCTGCTTGTTTTGGGGTTCCCACTCGTATTTTAAAATTAATGCATGTTCCTTGTTTTTTCAGACATAATTTGCTATTGCACATTTAATAGACTATAGTATAGTGAAAATACAACTTTTATATACACTGGGAAATGAAAAAAATTCCTATGACTTGCTATGTTGTGATATTTGCTTTATTGTGGTGGTCTGGAACTGACCCACAATATCTCCAAGTTCTGCCTATATAATTAGAATTACGAAAATTCAAAGTACATCCTCTTTTCAGGAGCTCATACTGCCAGGAAGATAGGCATACCTTTGCGGACTGCATTCTCTAAAGTTTGCAAAATAAATAGCCACCCTCTATTTTTAAAATGATAGCTCTTGATCATTCCTTTTTCCCCCCCTCTGATATGTGTAACAGGTCTAATTTCTCTCTAGAGATTGGAATTTCTTTCCTTTCTATGACTAAATCCTGGAGAAAAGTCCATTTTAAGAAAATAGAGGCCAGGTTCAGTGGTTCAGCCTGTAATCCCAGCTGAATATCGACAATAAAATTGAAAATTAGCTGGACGTGGTAGTGTGCACCTGTAGCTCAGGCTACTTGGAAGGCTGAGGTGGAAGGACTGCCGGAGCCCAGCAGGTCGAGGCTGTGGTGGTTGAGAGCGTGCGACTACACTCCAGTCTGGGTGACAACTCAAAAAAAGAAGAAAAAAAAATAGAGCTTATATCTTTAAAAACTAATTTTTGTTTTGTTATACCAATACCCAATTCCTTGATGCTCAGTGCATTTGTATCTTTTTAAGTCCTAAATTGAAATATAATAACTGAGGTTATTATATTCTTCCCTTGGTATTTAAAGGATCAAAAACTCAAACACTACTTGTAATTGACTGGTTGCCTTAAAAGTGAATGTGTTGTTGTATATCTAAAAACAGAACATAAAATATTGTATCTGATTTTGCTCCCAGAACTTTTTTTTTTTTTTTTTTTTGAGGTGAAGTCTCACTCGGTTGCCCTGGCTGGAGGGCAGTGGCACACTCATGGCCACCCCAGTGTCAACCTGCTGGGCTCCAGCAATCCTTCCACCTCAGCTTTCCAAGTAGCTGGAACTACAGGTATGCACTACCACACCTGGCAAATTTTTTATTTATTGTAGAGACGAGGTCTTGCCAAGTTGCCCTGGCTGTTCTCAAACCCACCAGCGCAGGCAATCCACTCGCCTCGGCCTCCCGAAGTGCTGGGATGACAGGCTGAGCCACCGAGCCTGGCCTTGCTCCAGGACTTCTGTGGCATTTCTTTCTGTTTTCTTTCCTTTTTTAAACTTTGTTTACTTTGAGTCAGGGTCTCGCTCTGTCACCCAGGTTGGAGAGGTACAGTGACTTCATCACGGCTCACCCCAGCCTTGATCTCCCTGGGCTCAGGAGATCCTTGCATCTCAGCCTCATGAAGAGCTGGGACTATAAGGATGTGCCACCACACCTGGCTATTTTTCTTTTTTTGTAGAGACGAGGTCTCACTATGTTTCCTAGGCTGATCTTGAACTCCTGGGCTAAAGCAGTTCTTTCACCTCGTCCTTCCAAAGTACTGGGATTACAGGCATGAGCCACCATTCCCAGCCTGTGCCGTTTCTTATTAGACCTCCCTCCCTACCCTTTTGAAATTCCCTTAGTGTTAGAGGACATTTACTTTAAGAGTAAGAGAATAAATCTTTAGAGACTTTTAGTATTCTATGTGTTCTGAAAATACCAGCCAACTAAATTGGAAGTTAATATCCCAATTACAGGGTGTTCTTGTAATGAAAAACGTGTACAAAGTGAAAACATATTCTCCAAATTTAAGCAAATAGAAGCCATGTATGTCCTGATGGATTTTGTATGAAAAAGCAGCATCAGAAGCTATTGGGATATTTAAGTGAGGGAGAAAAATGTTATGTTGTAAAACTAAATAATATTATATAAAACTAAATCTAGAAGCGGAGACCAAGCATTGATTATAACCTACTCAGATATCATAAATTCACAGCTCAGAGCTGCCTGAGCCCCACAGAGTAAATGACATTTATTAGGTCTGAGCCTATCTTTGTGCTAGGATCAGAGGCAAGTTGTTTACTATTCTCTGCAAAGCCTAATCCTTCCTCTTGAACATAATTAAAAAAAATTTTTTTCTGACACCGGTGACAGCCTGTCTCTTCTGGCCTGCCTATTTTTTTTTTTCTTTCTGATTAGCATTAAGTTCTGTACCCTAAAACCCTAGACCCTTGTATTCAAACCTGACTGAATTACCTCGCTTGGGAATGGACAATAAAGATGCCCTTTCTGGGAAGTCTGTTCATGAAAGACTGGCAGACTTTAGAGAGAGGAGTGCAGACCTGGCGGCCAGGAAGACCCAGGTTCCAATTTCATGTCCGACAGCAGCCTTTGTGGCCTCTGCCAAGTAACTTTCATACTTTGGTGGCTTTTTTTCCCTTTTTCTTAGAAAGGTGACCACTGGCCCGATGATTCCGACAGGTTGTCATGAACTTGTCTGCTGCTCCCATGGATGTGAGTCAGTAACATTGTTTGAGTTTCACAAATTGTCCTAAAGCAAATGCCCTTGTAAAACCACCACTCTGGTCAGGAAGTAGAGCTTTCCTAGTCACCCCGGTAGCTCTTCCTTGTGTCCCATTCCAATCATCATTCCCTCTCTCCCTCCAAAATTAGCTGCAGTCCGTCCTCGCGTTGCGTGGTGTTGGGGTACTGTGAAAATGATAGTGCACACAACCCCTGATATGCTGTGTTAATAATCAGTGGGGAGAATTGTGATTGTTCTGGGACCTTTAAGCATTTTTGTCAAAACACTAAAATCTCTTTTAATGCCTAATTGTGCAAGGAAGTGAAATACAGTAAAATTTAGTACACTGTAATTTATTTCTATTTTTATTTTAAAGACATGGGGTACAATTCAGGGTTAGGTACACAAACATTGATTATAGCCTGGCTCGGTGGCTCAGCCTGTAATCCCGCGCCTTTGGGAGGCTGAGGTGAGTGGATTGCCTAAACCTGTGGGTTCGAGACCCACCTGGGCAACTTGGCAAGACCTCATCTCTACAATAAATCAAAAAATTAGGCGGGTGTGGTAGCGCGTGCCTGTAGTTCCAGCTACTGGGAAGGCTGAGGCGGAAGAATCGACGGAGCCCAGCAGGTCGAGGCTGCGGTGGCCGGGAGCGGCCACTGCACTCCAGTCTGGGTGACAGAGTGAGACTCCAACTCAAAAAAACCCCCCAAAAAACCAAACATTGATTATGCTGGTGTGCCCCTCCCTCCCCCCAGCAGTTTCTCTCAACTGCCAATCCCTCCCCATCGCCTCCCCCCGTCCCTGGTAGTTTCCCACTACTGCCAATTCCTTTCTTATAGTATTATGATAATTGCTCAAGGTCCGCTTATGAGTGAGAACATATGGTACTCTGTATCTGTGATAGATCACTGAGTATGATCGACTCTAAATCCATCCAAGTTGCTTTTCTAAGTCCATATGTTTGTCCTTCTTTATGGCTGCATAGTATTCCATTGTGCATATGTACCACATTTTTTTTTATCCAGTCCAGCTTCTATGGGCAGCATAGTTGGTTCCATGTTTTAATACACTGTAATTTAAAACTTTAGAAACATTGAGAAACTGTTTTATTTATTTGAAAAAAGTATCAAGAGGCTGGACTCGGAGGCTCGGCCTGTAATCCCAGCACTTTGGGAGGCCGAGGTGAGTGGATTGCCTGAGCCTGTGGGCTCGAGACCAACCTGGGCAACTTGGCAAGACCTTGTCTCTATAATAAATAAAAAATTAGCCGGTGTGGTAACGCACATCTGTAGTTCCAGCTCCTTGGAAGGCTGAGGCAGAAGGATCGCTGGAGCCCAGCAGGTTGATGCTGGGGTGGCCATGACCCTGACAAGAATAGTTTGAGCTGGGCACAGTGGCTCACGCCTATAATCCCAGTACTTTGGGAAGCAGAGGAGAGAGGATTGCCTGAGCCCCGGGGTTCAAGCCCAACCTGGGCAGCTTGGCGAGACCTCCTCTCTACAATAAATCAAAAAATTAGTTGGGCATGGTAGTGTTTGCCTGTAGTCCCAGCTACTTGGCAGAAGAATGGCCTGAGCCCAGCAGGTCAAGGCTGCAGTAGCTGTGAATGTGCCACTGCTCTCCAGCCTGTGAAGGTTTTGCTGGTGTCATTTTTTCCATCTTTACCATCCCGACCACTTTTCTCATTTACATCAGTACGTTTTTTTTTTGAGTTGAAGTCTCACTCTGTCGCCCAGATTGGAGTGCAGTGGCCGCTGCCGGCCACCGCAGCCTCGACCTGCTGGGCTCCGGTGATCCTTCCACCTCAACCTTCCGAGTAGCCGGAATTACAGGTGTGCGCTACCACGCCTGGCTCATTTTTTATTTATTGTAGAGATGAGGTCTCACCAAGTTGCCCAGGCGGGTCTTGAACCCGTGGGCTCAGGCAATCCACTCACCTCAGCCTCCCAAAGGCGCGGGATTACAGGCTGAGCCACCGAGCCCGGCTAGTGTGTTCTTTTTATGATGTTTTTCTGGGTGCCCATCTGGGTCTCCAAGTGGTGGCAATGCCAGCATTCCTATGGTCAGCTATTTCTCCTGTGACTGTTTATATTCCATTAATATTTTACTTCCAGTGTTATTGCCTTTCATTTCTTTGCTCCACTTTCATATTTAGATAAGTAATATTAAAATTAGAGAAACTTCAGAAACATTGTATATTAGCAAGATTTAGTAAGAGTATCATTTAAAAAAAAATTAGGTGAGTTATTTCTCTCGAGTTTTCTGTTATCTGTGCTAGTTAGGATCATTTCAGAATGAGATGGTGGAGGGGCAAACAAATAATTACCTCAGAGTCACGATATCTACACCTGCTGGATTAAACTGATACCATATCAAGTGTTTTGGAATTCACAAGGTAGAATTTTAATTTTATGAGGTTCACATCTGAGAGGGGACCCCAAAACAACTGGAACCCATCGTTCTAGGAACCCATTGGCATCAGTGTACCAGATAGTGTTGTTGTGAGAGGCTTTATTTGACCTCAGTGAAATTTTTTTGGGAGATTCTTTCAACATGTTTGCCCATTTCATGACGGGTGATTTATAAGCGCGCCTACCTACACTGCGCTGAGTGTTCTGCACTTTTTGACCAGAAACAGTATGACCCTCGTGCTCCACCTCCCCTATTCACCCCATCTCACCCCGAGAGACTTGCTTTTGTTTGCCTGAATGGAAAAAGCCCTCAAAGGGAATCATTTTGCCAACGTGGAAGAGGTGAAGCAAACGGCAGAAGCACTCAAAGGCGTGAATATCGATGAGTTCAGAAGCTGTTTTTTGTTTTTTGTTTTGTTTTGTTTTTGAGTCGGAGTCTCACTCCGTCGCCCAGACTGGAGGGCAGAGGCCGCTCCCGGCCACCACAACCTCGACCCGCTGGGCTCCGGCGATCCTCCCGCCTCAGCCTTCCGAGTAACTGGAACTACAGGCGCACACTACCATGCCCAGCTGATTTTTGAGTTTATGTAGAGATGAGGTCTCACCAAGTTGCCCAGGCGGGTCACAAACCCGCGGACTCAGGCAATCCACTCACCTCAGCCTCCCGAAGTGCTGGGATTACAGGCTGAGCCACCGAACCCGGCTATGTTCTTGGATTTCTTTACATCCCTGGATTTTTGTCTAATAAATTGAGTGGTTGTCATGCTGTTTCATACAATGCATACCATAAAATATAACCAAGAATGATTATACTATGTCCTACCTCCTTCCATAAACTCATCAGAGGTGACCAGTGCTAGTTTTAAAAGTGAAGTAAATTTGCAGCGTTTGTGTTCTTTTGGGATTAGGCTGTTTTGCAGAGTTAAAGTTACTGAAATTTATTTGTGGCAGAGATGGTGAATAATAAATAGTTTTTTCCAGACATGTAATACAAGCTCCCTGTTGGCTTCTATCTGTCTGCCTTAGAAACAAAGACATCTCTGTGCTACAGGAGAGAGACCTGGTGTGAAGTGACCCTGACTGGTAAATGCTAGAGAGTACAGTCCTAACCCAAACTGGATGCAGAATCACAGTGACTTATTTTTTTATATATATATATATTTTTAATCCCTCCCCTCCCCACAGTGACTTATTATGATAACAAAATTGCTTATGAAATACCAATCTCCTCTTAAATCCTGATCTCAGTGGGTCCACATATCTGCATTCTGTCTTTCCTATTTAATATATTGCATTTTGTTTTAGAGGCAGACAGGGTCTGCTGGATAAGACAATGAACTATTGTCTTTGGGTAATTCCCCTAACAGACTTTTAGTTGTAACAGATCTCAAGTTATTGGAGCCCTTTATTTATTTTTCAAGATGTTTTAAAATATAGAAAAGTACATGAGTAACCCTATGTATTTGACCACCAAGATGAATTCTTAGTATGTATGTATGTGTGTATGTATAGAGGCGAGGTCTCGCTATGTTGCCTAGGCTGGCCTCGAACTCTTGAGCTCAAGCGATCCTTCTGCCTCTGCCTCCACAACTACTGGGATTACAGGCATAAGCCACCACACCCGGCCAGTTTTTAGGTGTTTTTTGTTTTTTTTTAAAATTTATTGTGGAGATGAGGTCTTGTCAAGTTGTCCAGGCTGGTCTTGAACACCTGAGCTCAAGTAATCCTCTTGCCTTGACCTCCCAAAGTGCTGGGATTACAGGCTTGAGCCACTGTGCCTGGCTTAGTTTTTAGTTTTTTAATATCTTCCTGATGGGGACTTGGTTTCCTGCTTTGTAGAATGTTATGCTCAGCAGGACTTTGAACTTGTGTGAAACAGTACTAGAAAAGCAAAGAACATTGATCCTGCCTGAGACCAGCTTTTATTTATAGCTGTAGCTCCTAACTTTATTGCAGTGCATCGTAAACTCACCAGAATTTGCTACTTCACATTAGTGATAAACCAAATCATTTACTTCTAGGGCAGTTTGGGGCTTTAAGTATAATTGGCTGCTTCCCTCCCCATCTTCAAATGGTTATAAGATATATTCTGTCAAACCCATTTTAGACTGAGGAAGAAGAGAAACAGAAATTGATCGTCTACCTCGTTTTAAAAATGATCCTGGCCTTTCTCCTATAAACCCAGCACTTTGGGAGGTGGAGGCAAGAGGATTACCTGATCCCAGGGGTCTGAGACCAGCCTGGGCAAAATGGCAAGACTTTGTCTCTACAATAAATAAAAAAATTAACCAAGCCTGGTGGCACGCGCCTGTAGTTCCAGCTACTTGGAAGGCTGAGGCGGAAGGATCGCCTGAGCCCAGCAGGTCGAGGCTGTAGTGGTAGTGAGTGTGCCACTACACTCCAGCCTGGGTGATAGAGTAAAACTTCAATTAAAAAAAAAAAAATCCTTCCCCTTCCACCTAGAGGACTTGGATAATTCTGAAATGCCAACAGCTTGGTGTGGTGGAGTTTTGTTATTCATTGTCCTGAGTGCTTTCACAGCCTTTGCTTCTGGGAAATTTTCTTCTATCATTGTCTTGACTATTCCCCAATTCTCTTTTCCTCGTTTCTTGTTGAAGCTGTTTTTTTTTTCTGTTTCTGAGTTGCGGTTTTACTCTGTCACCCAGGCTGAAGTTCTATGCATGATCATGGCTGACTGCAGCGTCAACCTTCTGGACTTAGGCGATCCTTCCTCCTCAGCAATCCAAGTAGCTGGGACTGCAGGTGTGCGACAGCCACTACACCTAGCAATTTTTTTTTTTTTTTTTTTTTTGAGTAGGAGTCTCACTCTGTTGCCCAGGCTGGAGGGCAATGGCACGTCACTGCCACCGCAGCCTTGACCTGCTGGGCTCAGGCAATTCTTCCACCCCATCCTTCCAAGTAGCTGGAACTACAGGCATGTGCCACTATGCCTGGCTACTTTTTCTTGATTTATTGTAGAGAAGAGGTCTTGCCAAATTGCCCAGGATGGTCTTGAATCCGTGGGCTCAGGTAATCTTCTCACCTCGGCCTCCCAAAGTGTTGGGATTATAGGCATGAGCCACCGCGTCTGGTCACATTTTAAAATTTTTTTTGTAGAGACGAGATCTTTTTACGTTGTTCAGGCCGGAATTGATCCTGAACTCAAGCAATCTTTCTGCCTCAGCCTCCCTCTTTAAAAATTTTGATATTGAACTTACTGGATTAAACCTCTTTTTTTGCTTAACTTTTTTTCTCCATTTCTGTCTGTCTTGTTCTACTTCCTGGGAGATTTTCTTTCTTTCTTTTTTATTTTTTTTTTTGAGTTGGAGTCTCACTGTCACCCAGGCTGTAGAGACACACTCATGGCCATCGCAGCCTTGACCTGCTGGGTTCAGGCAATTCTTCTGTCTCAGTCTTCCAAGTAGCTGGAACTACAGATGTACCTCACCATGCCTGGCTAATTTTTCTTGATTTATTGTAGAGACGAGGTCTTGCCAAGTTGCCCAGGTTGGACACAGGCAATCCTCTCGCCTCAGTCTCCCAAAGTGCTGGGATTACAGCTTGAGCCATTGCACCCAGCAAGATTTTCTTAACTTACAGTTTCTCTACTGAATTTTTAAACATTTTGTCAATAACAATTTTATTTCTAAGAACTCTTGTTCTCTGATTTCTTTTCTATTTTATGTACTTGAGTTCTTATATTATTTTCCATTTTAACTTGTATAATACTTTCTTTAATCTCGCTGAGTATACTAATTCAAGTTTTGTTCTGTTTTGTTTTTAAGTTCTTGTCTGTTAATAGTATTAGCTCTGTTTCTTTTAGGGTTACTTCTTTTTAGTGTACCATGGTCTCTCCCTTTCATTTGGGAAACTTTCCTTGAGGGTCTAGTGAATGTCTAGTGATACCTAGTGATCCTGGGTTGTCTGATCATGTTGAAGAATAAAAGGCAATTGAAGGCTTTTGAGTACTATGAGGCATTTTGTCTTTCCCCCATCTTAAAGTATTTCTATATTGTCTAATACATATACTTTTTAAAGAAAAATATATAAGCTGTTTTGTAACTTGTTTATTAAGTGTTTTGTGTGACCATTTTCTATGCCATTAACAATTTTTAAGCATAGTTTTTTTGGGTAGCTTTTATTTTAAATTTATTTTTAAAATTATTATAAAGATGTGGGGCACAATTCAGGGTTAGGTATACAAACTATTATGCAGATTCCCTTGTTGATGAGGTGTGCCCTTCCCTCCCCTGGCAGTTTCCCACTACTGCTAATTCCTTTCTTATAGTATTATGATAATTGTTCAAGGTCCATTTATGAGTGAGAATGTATGATACTTTGTTCTTTGTTTCTGTGATAGATCACTGAGTATGATCGACTCTAACTCCATCCAAGTTGCTGTAAAGTTCATATGTTTGTCCTTCTTGATGGCTGTATAATATTCCATTGTGTATATGTACCACATTTTTTTTATCCAGTCCAGCTTCTATGGGCAGCATGGTTGGTTCCATGTTTTTGCTATTGTGAATAGAGCTGCAAGAAACATACGTGTGTAGGTATCTTTTGTAAAATGATTTGAGTTTCTCCAGGTATATTCCCAATAGGGGAATTGCTGGGTCATATGGAAGGTCAATTTCTTTCAGAAATCACCACACTGTCTTCCAAAGAGGTTGTAGTAGTTTGCTTTCCCACCAGCAGTGTAGAAGCATTTCTTTTTCTCCACATTCTCACCAGCATCTGTTTTTGCTTGTTTTATTAATGATGGCCAGTCTTACTGGGGTTAAGTGGTATCTCGATGTGGTTTTGATGTGCATCTCTCTGATGATGAGTGAGGCGGAGCCCTTTTTCATGCAAACATAGGTTTTGTTTTGTTTTGTTTTTTGAGTTAGAGTCTCATTCCATCGCCCAGCCTGGAGTGCAGCGGTACGCTCCCAGCCACTGCAGCCTCGACCTGCTGGGCTCCAGCGATCCTTCTGCCTCAGCCTTCCTTTTTAGGCATGCTCTACCACGTCTGGCTAATTTTTGATTTATTGTAGAGAAGAGGTCTCACCAAGTTGCTCAGGCGGGTCACGAACCCGCGGGCTCAAGCAATCCATTTGCCTCGGCCTCCTAAAGTGCTGGGATTACAGACTGAGCCACCGAGCCCGGCCCAAACATAGTTTTTAATAACTGCTAAATATATTATCATATGGATAGACCATAATTTTATTGGTTTCTTATTATTGCACAGGAATCATCTGAATTGTCATTAAAAAAAATACTACTAGGTGCTCAGGTGTGGTGGCTCACGCCTGTAATCCCAACACTTTGAGAGGTGGGGGCAAGAGGATTGCCTCAGCCCTGGGGTTCGAGACCAGCCTGGGCAACATAGTAAGACTTGTTCTCCACAATTAATTTTTTAAAAAATTAACCTGGTGCGGTGATGTACACCTGTAGTTCTAGCTATTTGGAAGGGTGAGGTGGAAGGATCACCTGAACCCAGTAGCTTGAGGTTGTGACGAGCCATGAGTGTGCCACTGTACTCCAACCTGGGTGACCGAGTGAGCCTCTGACTTAAACAAAACAAACCAAAGCAAACAGAAACACTGAGCTGGACCTGGTGGCAATAATCCCAGTACTTTGGGGGACCAAAGTGGGAGGATTGCTTGAGCCCAGGAGTTCAAGATAAGCCTAGGTAACATAGCAAGACTTGGTAGGTATGTGCCTGCAGTTCCAGCTTCTTAGAGGGCTGAGGCGGAAGGATCGCCTGAGCCCAGGAGGTTGAGGCTGCAGTAAGCTGTGATTATGCCACTGCCTTCCAGCCTGGGAGACAAAATAAACAAAGCAGAAGAAAAGCAAAACACTGAAAGTATTGTACATAAATCTTTTGTACTCTAGCCAATTAATTCCTTAAAATGGATTACCAAAACTTACATTACTGGGTAAAAGATACGCAGTTTTTTAAGGTTCATACTATACTTTTCAAATAAGTGTATCTTTACACAGTATTTCATCAAATTTGAGATCTTATGACTTTTTCAAAGATTATATAGAAACTTATTTGTTTCAGAAAATAATCTTATTTTACCAAAAAAAAAAAAAAACCCTTCATTTTTGGTAAGACTATGTTTTGTTAGGTTCACTTTTGCAAGACAAAAATATGATAATGTTTCTGTGCTGGAGATATGAATCAAGCTATCAGGTAGGTGTAAAACCACAGCCCTTTAATAATAAAGTCTTTTCTTTAATAAGATCTGGGATAACAGAATAAAATACTCCTGTGTGAACTGTAACCGGGGAGATCTAGTATTAGTCCCTGAAGTTAAAAAGATGTCATTGTTCTTTAATAAGATAATTTCATCACTGGCGGTGATATTTTATCTAGCCGTCTAAACTCCTGCTTCCACCATCAGGAAATTTGCTTGTTTTTAACTGATCAAGTGTCCAGATTTAGAGTAACAGATGGCCTAGAGCTTGCTTTCTGCTGATTTGCAATATTTTTTCTTCTAAGATAGAGAAAACATTTCTTTAGTCTCTTGAAATTTAATCATCTGTGCCTCCTTACAGAAATCTCTAGACACTCTAGATGGTTCAGGGTGTTATCTACAAGCACTTACATCTGTCAGGCCTTTGTTTGGAGGCCTGAGCAGGAATGTTACATGATACACAGGAAAAGATCCCGTGATCTTGTCTATTGGTTTATGACCCACCATAGTTTGTCAAGAGTCTTTTGTATTTTACCAACACCTTTCATTTCTTTCATCTAGACTACCTTGTAACTTCCTTAGAGGAAAATAGTACTGGGGGGATCCAAAAACTCACAGAATTTATTTATAAAAAGTCGTGTATTTATTCTTTTTTTTATTTTTTTTTTGAGTTGGAGTCTCACTCTGTCCCCCAGAATGTCGACCTGCTGGGCTCCGGCCATCCTTTCGCCTCAGCCTTCCAAGTAGCTGGAACTACAGGCGCGTGCTACCACGCCCGGCTAAGTTTTGATTTATTGTAGAGATGAGGTCTCGCCAAGTTGCCCAGGAGGGTCTCAAACCTGCGGGCTCAGGCAATCCACTCACCTCAGCCTCCCATAGTGTGGGATTACAGGCTGAGCCACCAAGCCCGGCTAAATTATTTTTTAAACGTGAGTAACAAGTGGTTCAGAGATGGGGTCAGTTTGGGTTGGATACTGGCCCCGTTCCTATGTGATCTTGGGCAAACTACTTGACATTGTGGTGCCCCCATTCCTCTGTTTAAGAGGGGGTTAATAATAGCACCTGCCTCATTAGGTTGTTATGGATAAACTACTTAGCCAGCAAGATTAATACATATTCAGCCAGGCTCGGTGGCTCAGCCTGTAATCCCGCGCCTTTGGGAGGCTGAGGTGAGTGGATTGCCTGAGCCCGCAGGTTCGAGACCCGCCTGGGCAACTTGGTGAGACCTCATCTCTACAATAAATCAAAATATTAGTCGGGCGTGGTAGCGCACGCCTGTAGTTCCAGCTCCTTGGTAGGCTGAGGCGGAAGGATCACCGGAGCCCGGCAGGTCGAGGCTGCATTGGCCGGGAGCGGCCACTGCACTCCAGTCTGGGCGACGGACTGAGACTCCAACTAAAATAAAAATAAAAATAAAAATAATACATATTCAAGTAAAAAAATACATAATATGGAAGTCAGCAGAAGAGGAGACAAATACCTTCAGTCCTTCCACCTGTAGATGCCTACTATTACTATATTGGCAAATACCATGATACATATTTTTGTATACACAATTGAGATTTTGTATATGCAATTGTATACAATAAAATACACAATTTTATAACTTTTTCCCCTTAATAACGTATCATGAGCATTTTTCCATACTACTCAATTTTCAATATTGTTATGTCTAAGAGATAGTACTATGCTGAGCAGACATATTTCAATTTACTGAATTGTTCCCATATTGTTGGAGCTTTAGGTACTTCCACATTTTTGGTTCTTTCCTTGTTTGTGTTTTGTTTTTTGAGTCAGGGTTTTACTCTGTTACCCAGGCTGGCATGCAGTGTAATTCTCATGGCTCACTGTAGCCTCCACTTTCTGGATTCAGGTGATCCTTCCATCTCAGCTTCCTAAGTAGCTGGGGCTGCAGGCACGCCTCACCACATGTGCCATCACAGGCTGATTTTAAAATTTTTTTTGTCGAGATGAAGTCTTGCTGCATTGCCCAGGCTGGCCTCAAACTGCTGAAACAATTCTCTTGTCTCAGCCTCCTAAAGTGCTTGAATTGCAAACATGAGTCCCCAGTTTTTCACTTTTACATGTAATACTTCAGCAAATATTTTTGTACGTTAATTTACACTTGTGGTTACTTTCCGTGAAGAGATATGGAATCGTTGAGTCAAAAGGTATTTATTTACAGTTTTTTTTTTTTTGAGTTGGAGTCTTACTCTGTCGCTCAGGCTAGAGTGCAGTGGCACACTCATGGCTACCCTAGTATCGACCTGCTGGGCTGTGGCGATCCTTCTCCCTAGCCTTCCAAGTAGCCAGAACTACAGGCACGCGCTACCATGCCCGGCTAATTTTTGATTTATTGTATCAATGAGCTTTTGCCCAGTTGCCTGGGCTGGTCTCGAACCCGCAGGCTCAAGCAAGTCACTCGCGTTGGCCTCCCAAAGTGCTGGGATTAGAGGCTAAGCCACCGACCTCAGCCCAGTTTTCTTTTTTAAAAAACTTATTTCACATATTTTTATTTAGCTCAGATTGTAAAATTCCCAAGGGAACATTTTACATTTAGTCATTATTTGTAGGAACATTTTGAAAATTTCTTTTTTATTTTAGAGTTGTGATTTGCTACAAGTGGCGATTTACTACATAAGTAGGCTGCATGTCGGTGAAATTTGGGCTTCTGGCTGTCCCTCTCCCCCAAAAGTAGACCAGGTACCCAGTATGTTGCCCTCTGCCCCTCACTCCTACCTCCCCTGCCAGTAGTATCCAGCCTCTGTTTTTGCACAGCAAAGGAAACCACCAAGAGAGTAAAGAGACAACCCACACAATGGGATTAAGTATTTGTAAGCTAGGCATCCGGCAGAGATCTAACATCCAGGATCTACAAGAACTCAGAAGAATTAAAAGGAAAAAACAACCCCATTAAAAGGTGGGCAAAGAGCCGGGCTCGGTGGCTCAGCCTGTAATCCCGCGCCTTTGGGAGGCCGAGGTGAGTGGATTGCCTGAGCCCGTGGGTTCGAGACCCGCCTGGGCAGCGAGACCTCATCTCTACAATAAATAAAAAAATCAGCCGGGCGTGGTAGCACGCGCCTGTAGTTCCAGCTACTCGGAAGGCTGAGGTGGAACGATCGCCGGAGCCCAGCAGGTCGAGGCTGTGGTGGCCGGGAGCGGCCACTGCACTCCAGTCTGGGCGACAGAGTGAGACTCCAACTCAAAGGTAGGCAAAGGACATGAACAGATACTTCTTGTGTCTATTTTAATTTTGAGATTGTCACCTTCTTATAAATGATCAATTTGTAAGAAATCTTTATGTAGAAAAGCTGTATAGATTGACTTAATTTTTTTCCCAAGGAAATTAGACACAGTGTCCTGCACCTGTAGTCCCAGCTACTTGGGAGGCTGAGGAGAGAGTATCTCTTGAGTTCTGGAGTTTGAGTCCAGCTTGAGCAACATAGCAAGATCCTGTCTCTTTAAAAAAAAAAAAAAAAAAGAGAGGCCAGTGCCGTGGCTCAGCCTGTAATCCCAGCACTTTGGGAGGCCAAGACAAGAGGACTGCCTGAGCCCAGGGGTTCAAGACCAGCCTGGGCAATTTGGTGAGACCTCATCTCTACAATACAGAAAACAAGCTGGGTGTGGAAGTGCATACCTGTAGTTCAGGCCTCCCCAAGTGCTGAGATTACAGGCTGAGCCACCGAGCACGGCTGAGCAAAATTCTTAATGCAGAAATATTGAAAGCATGACCTTGTATAACCAGCTCAACTTTGTCTTGAGCATGTTTACAGAGGTTGTAGATGTCAGATGTCTCGTACTAGTTTACCGAGGTGGTGGATATCAGATGGCTTTTACTATATACAGACTCCTGTGACAATGCTTTTCATATCACTACTTGCTGCCGCCATTTTGATTCACAACTTTCGCTCATATATCTCTGCCATGTTAGCTTTTTCACTGGCCTTTCCCTGCCTCTGGGGTCAAATCTCTTCAATCTGTAAATCTAACAAGCAGTCACTGGGTTTTAATACATCCAGAGCTCTGTGAGGAGTGGGTCACTGCACTGCACACCCTTCTAACATTCCTACTGAGTTAGGATCAAAGTCCTTACCCGCTTCAAGCCTCCTGACCACATGCTCCAGCTTAATTTTCTAGTCTCCTCACTTGTTCCCTCTTGACCCAAACTTGTCATGTTGATCTGCGCGGTCGTCTGTGTTTTGAGCGGGGGGCACTTTTTTTACCACCCCTCTGCGCAGAGAAATCTGACCTCCTTGGAAGCCGAGATGACACCGTCCTTTCCAGCATTCTTTCTACGTCCTGCCAGCTGGCAGTGTGCCTCTGCACTCTCTTACTTAGCTGTCACTCATCTGGAACTATTTTTACATTTGTGGACCCTTATCACTCTAGCCTGAGGGTGGGAACCAACTCACCCTTTCCGGTCGCCCTCAGTCCTCACACCGCTCAGCCTGCAACCTGTACTCAGTCTTACCTTCTCTTCTGGTTCTGTCCTTAATAACTTCCTCTGTCTCCTATGGAAAAGCAACAGTGACCCCAAGGAACTCTTTCTTTACCCCAAATCCTTGTCCTGCTTCAGCTATCTCTCCCTCTCTTCTCTGCACACACTGTTGTTTTTATTTTTTTCAAAAAGCAGGATTTAGCTGGGTGTGGTGGCTCATGCCTATAATCCCAGCACTTTGGGAGGCTGAGGTGAGAGGATTGCCTAAGCCCACGGGTTCGAGACCAGCCTGGTCAACTTGGTGAGACCTCGTCTCTACAATAAATCAAAAATATTAGCTGGGCATGGTGGCATGTGACTGTAGTTCACATGGAAGGCTGAGGCAGGAGGATCCCCTGAGCCCAGCAGGTCGAGGCTGCGGTGGCTGTGAGCATGCCACTGCACTCCAGCCTGGGCAGCAGAATGAGACTCCAACTCAAAAAAAAAGAGGACAGAAAAGTTCCCATGGTGGGAGGGAACCTGAGGGGGTTGCTCACAAGATCTATTTTGCAGTGTTTTTTGTTTTTTTTTTTAAGTGAGAAAGCAGGATTTATTGAGAGACAGAGAAGCTCCCACAGTGGGAGGGGACCCGAAGGGGTTGTCCCCACTGTTGTTTTTTAATGAAAGAGAGTAGCTTTGTTGATTTTCCTGATAAACAAGTTCATTGGAGAAAAATACAAATAATACAGAACTTGAAGATAAAGTAATCTAAAATGCCATCACCCAGAGATAAGTTGCCTTTCACCAAACAACCTAGGCACACACACACTCTCTCAACACGCGTGATACACAGTGTTGTATTACCAAAATCACACTTGCATGCTGTTTTATAGTCTGATTTTTAAAAAGTCAATAATATACTGGGGACACCTTTCCATGTCAGTTCCTATTAATCCTCATCATTACTGAAAATAACTGTGAAGTAGTCCATTGAATCAAAAATGATTAATTTACCCTTTAGTAAGCATTTCTGGTCTTTCCTGCTTTTTCCCTCGTGTATCTAGCACTGTAATGAATATCTATTTTCATCTATTTCCCTCCCTCCCTTCCTTCCTTCCTTCATCTCACTCTGTTGCCCAGGCTGGAGTGCAGTGGCATGATCACATCTCACTGAGCCTTGCACTCCTGGGCTCAAACAATCCTCCTCCTGCTAGGATACAGGTGCATACCACCATGCCCGACTAATTTATTTTATTTTTGTAAAGACAGGGTCTTGCTCTGTTGTCCAGGCTGGTCTTGAACTCCTGGCCTCAAGGAATCCTCTGAATTTGGCCTAAAGTGTTGGGATTACAGGCATGAGGCACCGCGACCAGCTGCGTAGTGGACATCTTTGATAGCTATCCTTTGACTCTTTTCCCTCCTCATTATCCTCCAGGTACCTATAACCCAATTTAAGTACAATAGTTATCAACTAATGGCCAATTTTATGTAACTTATGTCTCAAACATTTCCCTCCTCAGTTCATTTTGAAGTAAATTCCAGGCATTGAATTATTTTATCTGTTAATATTTCAGTATGTAGCTCTAAAAATAGCCACACTAGCATTCTTATGCTTAAAAAATAACTATTCCTTAGTACCATCAAACAGTTCATCAGTATTCAAAATTTCAATTGTCTAAAATAAAAGATATCTAAAAGGGTTTGTCTGAGGAAGTACCCAATAAGGTCTGCATATTGGCTTGCTCAGTGCAGTTCTTTTTTTTCTTTTTTGAGTGGGAGTCTCACTCTGTCACCCAGACTG
>NW_007232420.1:122990-128064 GCF_000164805.1 Carlito syrichta
AGTCGGAATTACAGGCATGCGGCTACCACGCCTGGCTGATTTTTTGATTTATTGTAGAGATGAGGTCTCGCTGCCCAGGCAGGTCTTGAACCTGCGGGCTCAGGCAGTTCACTCACCTCAGCCTCCCAAAGGCGCGGGATTACAGGCTGAGCCACCGAGCCTGGCTTCAGTCTCCTTGTAAGCTATTTTTGTGTGTGTGACAAAACTAGATCTTTTGAACTAGTTTTACATCATCTGACTTTTGCGGGTTGCATCCTTGGGATGCCATTGGATATTGTAACGCGATCGCCTCGAGCGAAATGTTCGTTACTTGTTCCAAAGAAGTCACTTGGTGCAACCAGCAGGGAAAGATACTGGTTTATTAGAACTTACGGAAGGCATTGATGGCGGCTGGTTAGTGAAGAAAGAATCCTCACTGTGGGACTGTACAGTAGGCAGTAAGCGGTTTTATCATCAAACAAGCTAATTATTCAACTGGCTACAGGGTGGTTGCAATCACAGTAAGGATGCCGCCCACATTGTTCTCAGTTCTGCTCAATTACCTGCACCTGTGACTCATTACTGGGAATATGCATATTCTGCAGAGACCAGCCTTGGCCAGAGGCTGCTCACTTAGGGAGAAGGCAACAAGAAGCGGATATAGGGGAAAAGAGTCAACGTCTGGACAGTTACATCACGAACATGTTTTTCTGTCCCCAGTATTTTTTGTAAGTTGGTAGCTGGGGCCAGAAGCATGTTCCCATCTGGCTTTAGTTGATTTTGACTTCTTCCCGAGTGGCAGTGTATTCTTTATCAAGAGGCATGCACTGGATGGTTGTTTTTCTTTTTTAGGACCCCACTGATGCTTAATGTCTAGATCTACCTATCCCCTGGGTGTTGGTAAATGGTGATGTTCCAATTGCCTTATTTATGAGCTGAAATATAAAAAGAAACTTCACCTCATGTGCTGTTTGGTTGCTAGTGATACAGTTTGTAATAGGGCAGGCAAGAGAAATCTTTTTTTTTTTTTTTTTTTGAGTTGGAGTCTCACTCTGTCGCCCAGACTGGAGTGCAGTGGCTGCTCCCGGCCACCGCAGCCTCGACCTGCTGGGCTCCGGCTATCCTTCCGCCTCAGTCTTCCGAGTAGCCGGAACTACAGGCACGCACTATCATGCCCGACTGATTTTTGATTTATTGTAGAGATGGGGTCTCGCCAAGTTGCCCAGGCGGATCTTGAACCCGCGGGCTCAGGCAATCCACCCACCTCAGCCTCCCAAGGCACGGGATTACAGGCTGAGCTACCGAGCCTGGTTTAAGAGAAATCTTAATCCTGTCCTTTGTCAATTAGCTTGATAGGAATTTTCTCATAGTAAAACCAGCTTAATCCCAGAGAGTTTAATGCACACAGCACAGGCTTGTTGGGATAGCTTCTTTGGGATGACCTTTCTTTCAAGTACATGTGAGGAGGTTTGCCCAAGATCCTATAGAAGATGGTGGATTCGCTAAGGGGTCATATGGTCTCACCCCCTGTTTCTTCCGAGTGATAACTACCCCCACCCCGTGGCCCTTCCTTCTTACCATCCATTTCCACACACATACATCCAAATACATATTTTATTACTTAAGTTCCAGAACAGCCTCATATGGCCGAACTCTGGGTAACTCTCATTCTGCCCAGAGTTAGTGAAATCACTGTAGGTACCCCGGGATGGAGGGGACCCAGAAGAGGAGAAGTTGTGGCTACTGGAGGTGTTGTGTTTCCTGGGCCTTCCCTTGTCTTGGGCAATAGTTCGGCTCCACTGTGTACCTGTTAAAAACTTACCAGGCCCTTTGCTGTGACCCCTTCTCAGGATAGCCTGTGCCTAGAGTGTGGATGCACTGCCTGTGGATTCTTCCAGGGAATTCGAGAGTCGAGGAAGCTGATGCATGCCTGGCTTCAGGCAGCTGATTAGGAGGGGGGGCGATGTTGCGGCCACCATCTCAGGGTCTACTTGGGTCTCACGGGCTCTTGGCGTCCCTCTGGCTGTGAGTGGCTTCACGGTCAAGACGTGGGGCATCCCGTCTGTGGCACTGCCTGCCCCACCGTCTCCTTGGAAAGGCAGAGCAAGTCATTCAGCCCCGCTGCCCCACGCCTGCTGATTGCTGAGTCCCTGCCTCGGCCCTGTGCGTGGGAGCGGGGCCCGTCGGGAGGCGCTTCTGCCGGGGCTCCGAGGGCGCACACCTGGCGAGGAAGAGCCCCAGAGGAAAGGGGCCACTGCCTCCTCCCCGGACCTGTCTGCCCCCCAGTCACTGAACTTGCTTTGTGTCTTCCTGGTGGACTGCTTATACATCTCTTTGTTTAACAGAGTTTCTTTAAATCACCGATAATTAGGTTTTCACTTAACCTGATATCCTAAATTTCCAATTGTATCATACTGTAAGTTTCTCCTTCCTTTATTTATATAATCATTGCTGTAGGTTCCAAGAGTTTATTGAAAAGTATGTTTGTTCCTTTTTTTATTTTTGAGTTGGAGCCACCGAGTTTGTTACATTTTAAAAAGCATGTTAAACCGGCTTGGTGGCTCAGCCTGTAATCCCGCGCCTTTGGGAGGCTGAGGTGAGTGGATTGCCTGAGCCCGTGGGTTCGAGACCCGCCTGGGCAACTTGGCGAGACCTCATCTCTACAATAAATCAAAAATTAGCTGGGCGTGGTATTGCGCGCCTGTAGTTCCAGCTACTTGGAAGGCTGAGGCGGAAGGATCGCCGGAGCCCAGCAGGTCGAGGCTGCGGTGGCCGGGAGCGGCCACTGCACTCCAGTCTGGGCGACAGAGTGAGACTCCAACTCAAAAATAAAAAGATAAAAAACAAAAAATAAAAATAAAAAGCATGTTACTCTAATGGTGTTGCTTCTCTTTAACTTTCTTTTTAAAATCTTTCTTTTTGAATTAGGATCTCATTCTGTCACCCAGGCTGGAGTGCAGTGGTACACTCACGGCCACCACAGCCATGACATCCTGGGCTCAGGCCATCCTCCTGCCTCAACCTTCCAAGTAGCTGGGATTACAGGCACAAGCCACCACACCTGGCTAATTCTTATATTTTTCTGTAGAGATGAGGTCTCGCCACGTTGCCTAGACTGGTCTCAAACTCTGGGCGCAAGCAGTCCTTTCACCTTGGCCTCCCAAAGTGCTGGAATTACAGACGTGAGCCATTGTGCCAGACCTCATCTTTATTCTTATCCTTTAAGAGTTGCCTAATTTTAGCCGGGCTCAGTGGCTCAGCCTGTCATCCTAGCACTTTGGGAGACTGAGGTGAGTGGATTGCCTGAGCCCACGGGTTCGAGACCTGCCTGGGCAACTTGATGAGACCTCATCTCTACAATAAATCAAAAATCAGCCAGGCGTGGTAGCGCGCACCTGTAGTTCCAGCTACTGGGAAGGCTGAGGCGGAAGGATCGCCGGAGCCCAGCAGGTCGAGGCTGTGGTGGCCGGGAGCAGCTACTGCACTCCAGTCTGGGTGACAGAGTAAGACTCCAACTCAAAAAAAAAAAAAAAAAAAAGAGTTGCCTAATTTTAAGTAGCACCAGTAGATATCTGTGTCCCAAATGTATAGTGCTTATCAATCAAGTACAATTACATCACACTTTTGTAATGTCTTATGTTACCAATGTGGATGGTTTTTGTAAGCCTTGTTTTCAGGCCCTGTTATTCCAGTTACTGGTGAGACTTGAAGCTCAAAATGTGTCAACTTGTGATGCTGTAGATGAAGGTGAAGCAGGGGGCAGTGCTTGTGTCGAACTTCTCCAAACAGATCGAGTTCGGATGCTGTACAGTTCCCTCAGCCTCCTCTTATCTTTTCTTGCACCTCTCTGAAGCTACCAGCTACTTGAGATAGAGAAAAAAATGTTCAGAATGTACAGAGGTTCATACACAGGTTTCATCAGTGCCCATAAAGGTATTTTCTTTTTCTTTTGAGTCAGAGTCTCAGAATCTCACTCTGTCGCCCAGGCTGGAGTGCAGTGGCACACTCACGGCCACCGCGCCTCGACCTGCTGGCCTCTGGCGATCCTTCTGCCTCAGCCTTCCAAGTGGCTGGAACTACAGGCTAATTTTTTATTTATTGTAGAGATGAGGTCTCTCCAAGTTGCCCAGGCTGGTCTTGAACCCCTGGACTCAGGCAATCCTCTCGTCTCAGCCTCCCAAGTGCTGGGATTATAGACATGAGTCACCAAGCCCAGCCCATAAAGGTATTTTCATCTGAGGATCTCTAACATTAGTAACTTTTACTCTTTTTTTAATTAAAAAAATTGCCCACTATAGCATTACATTGGATGTAGTCTAGAAACAAACCTCATGTTAATTTCTCTTTGATTTGAAATTGCTCATGTGTTTACTCTGGCTTCTTTACGGCCAACACTCAGGAAGTTTAACTTAACCTATATTCTTTTTTTTTTTTTTTTTTTTTTTTTTTATTTACAAAGTAATTTATTGAGGTGAAATCCATACAATATAAAATTAACCATTTAAAAATGAATAATTTAATGAGATTAGTACATTTGTAATGCTGTGCAACCACCACCTCTATCTAGTTTCAAAACATTTTCATCAAACCAAAGTAAACCTCTTACCCATTTAGCAATTCCCCCATTCTGCCCTTTTCCTAGCCCCTGGAAAGCACCAACCTGTACCTATCCCTATAGGTTTACCTGCTAAATATATTTTAAAAAATGGGATAATGCAATATGTGACTTTTTATGTTTGGCTTCTTTCACTTTCTATAATGTTTTCAAGGTTCATCAACATTGTAGCATGTATTAATACTTCATTCTTTTATGGCTGATTAATATTCCATTGTGTGTATATACCACACTTTGTTAATCCATTCACCAGTTGATGGATATTTGATTGTTATAAACAGTGCTGCTATAAAGCTGTGTGTACATATACTTTTTAAAATATCTGTTTTTAATTCTTTGTGTATACCTAAAAGTGGAGTTTTTGGGGTCATATGAAAATTATATATTTACCTTTCAAAAGAGCTATCGAAGTGTTTTTCACAGGGGCAGAACCATTTAAATTCCCACCATCATGTACAAAGAACAAGGATTCCAGTTTTT
>NW_007232420.1:128084-133730 GCF_000164805.1 Carlito syrichta
TTGGTCCGTTCAGAGAATCTCACAAGTTCACCTATGCCGTCGCCATCTTGCCCCGTCTCAACCTATATTCTTAAATTGATGAGAATGTTTGGACTTTGAGTCAACCATAAAGAGAATCAACTATAATAAAATTTATCTCATATCTAAGTTGTCAGAAAGCGACAGTCCCAAGACTGTCTATTTAAAACATGAATAGATGCATGGAAATACATTTTGTTTAGGAGGCAAACCCTTGGAGCCCAAGCCTAAGATCTGGACAGTTTTCACTTAAAGAAATAGATCAGCCTGAGCCCAGGGGTTCGAGACCAGCTTGGGCAACTTAATGAGACCTTGTCTCTACAATAAATGAAAAAATTAGCTGAGCGTGGTGGCGTGCTCCTGTGGTTCCAGCTACTTGGAAGGCTGAAGTGGAAGGATTGCCTGAGCCCTGCAGGTTGAGGCTGCGATGGCTGCGAGTGTGCCACTGCACTCCAGCCTGGGCGACAGAGTTAGTGAGACTCCAACTCGGAAAAAAAGGAGGCCTCATCTCTACAATCAATTAAAAAAATTAACTGGGCATGGTGGCATACACCTGTCGTTCCAGCTACTTGGAAGGCTGAGGCAGAAGGATCACTTGAGTCCAGCAGGTCAAGGCTGCGGTGGCCTGGAGCGTGCCACTGCACTCCAGCCCCGGCAGCAGAGTGAGACTCAAAAGAAAAAAAAATAGATTAGAGTCATACACATATGGCTCTCATCCCATGAATGTTTTCAGATTAAGGGCTGCCATGCTGTAAATTCTGTTTGTGAAACCAGGAACTGAAAAGAAAATCTAAAACTTTCTTATTTCCGTTGGCACTGTATGTTGGCGTTTGTGCTGGCATGCATGTGATTGGAACATGCAGAGTTGAATTCGCACCCTTGTTTCTGGTCTATTGCCAAAAGTAAGGACATCAAAGGAAACAGAAAAACTGGTCAACAAGTCAGAGGTCCGGGGGTGTTTTATTTTGTAGTTATTCTAGATCTCTCTCCAGGTCTTTTCTAAATGAAACTGCCCCTCCCACAGCCTCTGCTACAAAGGGCCAGCCCAGCTCTCAGTAGACTTTTGCCTTTACGGGCGTGACTGTTTTTGTAGACAGATTCCCAGATGCTCAAAGAGGGTGAACGTTTAACAAATATTGCTAAGTTGTCCTCCAGAAAGGACCCATGTGCACATCCCCTGACAGTGAAAGTGAAGCCAGGCAACAAGTTGTAGTATTTGTGAGGAGCCTGACAAGGCCAAAGTGTTGCCATCCATTTTTTAGCCCAGAAGCTGATTCTTATTTTTTGGAGATGGAGTCTCACTCTGTCACCCTGGCTGGAGTGCAGTGGCAGGCTCATGGCCACCAAAGCCTTGACCTACTGGGCTCAGGTGATACTTCCACCTCAGCCTTCCAAGTAGCTGGAACTACAGGCGCGTGCTACCACACCTGGCTAGTTTTATGGTAGAGACGAGGTCTCACCAAGTTGCCCAGACTGATCTCGAACCCCTGGATTCAGGCAATCCTCTCACCGCGGCCTCCCAAAGTGCTGGGATTACAGGCTTGAGCCACCACGCCTGGTCTGAGTGTTACAATTTTAATACAGCTTATTCCTTTCTTAAAATGTGTGTGTGTGTGTGTGTGTGTGTGTGTGTGTGTGTGTGTGTGTGTGTGTATTTGGCATCGTCTGTATAACCAAATGCTTAAACAGTATGTTCTTAAGTGATGAAATTGATTGATTTATTCTGGTTATAAGAGTAATACAGTTCATAATAGAAGAATTTGGAAAACACAAAAAATAGGAAGTCACAACCAATCTTCCTGTAGCTTCTCTTAGTGAACTTTGTGAACATTAGGATATATTTCCTTCCTGTCTTTTCTTACTTTTTTTTGTTTTACAGTTTGCAACCATACTATTAAGGTAAAACATACTCATTTTTTCATACTTTAAACTCTCTTAAAGTATTATTTTTCCTTCTTTTTAATTTATTTTTTTGAGTTGGAGTCTCACTCTGTTGCCCAGGCTGGAGTGCAGTGGCATGCTCATGGCCACCGCAGCCTGGACCTGCTGGGCCCAGGCAGTCCTACTGCCTCAGCCTTCCAAGGAGCTGAAACTACAGGTGTGCGCCACCTCACCAGCTAATTTTTTTATTTATTGTAGAGACAGAGTTTCGCCATGTTGCCCAGGCTGGTCTCAGACCCCTGGGCTCAGGCATTCCTCTTCCCTCGGCCTCCCAAAGTGCTGGGATGACCAGCTTGAGCCACTGTGCCCGGCCCTTTCCTTCTTTTTTAAAAAAGGCGAAAGTTTCCCTGGCCCTAGAGGTAATTTGAAATTGTTACTGAAACTCGGGAAATGATTCCAGCCATCTATAGTCTCGTCACCCAGAGGCAAACAGCATCAATATTTTGGTGTATGACCTTCACATATTTTTTTCTTAAAAAAAATGGAGATTCTGCACCATCAGTAGTTCTTCGTTTGGGAGTGGTTATGGACCCTTGTAAAACTCTGAAAAATCCAAATGAAGCTTGCTCGGTGGCTCAGCCTGTAATCCCACGCTTTGGGAGGCTGAGTTGAGTGGATTGCCTGAACCCCACCTGGGCAACTTGGTGAGACCTCATCTCTACAATAAATCAAAAATTAGCCTGACGTGGTCGCGTGCACCTGTCGTTCCAGCTACTCGGAAGGCTGAGGCGGAAGGATCGCCGGAGCCCAGCAGGTCGAGGCTGCGGTGGCCGGGAGCGGCCACTGTACTCCAGTCTGGGCGACAGAGTGAGAGTCCAACTCAAAAAAAAAAATCCAAATGAAGAGCTCTTGCTGTATACATAAATGTATACCCAACCTTATTTCTTCACTAAATATTATAAGGCAGGCAGTTTCATAAACTTGTGAGCAGTCATCAATGTTCACATTTGCTGACTGTTAGTCACTGACTTGCGTCCCTTCCCCCAACATCATACAAGGACGTGTGACCTCTAGCACCTCAGAGTGTGACCTTCCTGGAGACAGCATCTCTGTGGTGGTCATCAAGTTCAAGTGAGATCTCTAGGTAGGCTCTAGTTCAGTTTGACTGGTATCCTTATAAAAGGAAGAAATTTCGAAACAGACTGATACAACTCTTTGATCCTCCCTGTATTGAGGATGACCATGCCCCAACCTCCTGTTCAAATCATTTCTTTCTCACAGGACAGGATTCTTAGAATTTTCAGCCTCCTGGTGTAGTGGCCAAAAGTTCAATCCGAGAGACCACCAAGAACCAATTCCGATGAAAGTGCAAGAGGGTTTTTATTTGCAAGCTCGAGCCTGGACCTCTGTCGATAACCAACACAGCGGAGTACACCCAGAGGTCCTGACTTCCTTAAGCAGATGCCTTTTATGCTTTTACACAAAGGGAGAAGGAGTTTGGGGGGGCTTTCCAGTTTTGTTACCATTTAATTGGATAGTAACCTCTGGTGGTCAGCTTAATCGTGGAGGATTGGCTAGCCTGACTCGGGCTGACCTTGGCCCACTAGCTAGGGAAGTTGCAGAGACATCTGGAAACTTAGGTGATTACCCCCTGGCACCTGATTGGTTGTTGCTAAGGGGAAAGTGAGATAAGGGAAGGGGTTGAAGCTTGTAACCGGAGCTTTGCAGTTTTTCCCATAACTGAAACTTTAAACAGTTACAGGTTATGTTTTAAGACAGAAAACTAAAAATGGCTATGCTTTTGTCCACAAGCCGATTACATATTTATTGGGTTATAGCATGCTTTTAACCTAAGTTTATGGTATACTCTATTACGGTCCTCTCATTCCCCCCTTCTCATGAGGGTAGAGTGAATTTAATCTTGGATTCCTTTAACATGCTGAGTTGTCCAGGGGCACCTGTTGATATTGTTGTCTGAGGACCATAAGTTGCACAGTGTTTATTCTAGCTTTTACAAAAGTTATTAGCTTGTTTATAATACATGGACTGAAGGTTAGCAACAGCAAGAGTATGATCATGGGGCCTATTAAAGCAGACAATAGTGTGGTTAACCAAGGTGAGTAGTTAAACCAACTTTCAAGCCATCCCTGTTTCTGCTTCCGCTCTAATTTACGCTTAGCCAAACCTTCTTGCACTTTAGCCATGGATTCCTTTACTATTCCTGAATGGTTGGTGTAGAAATAACATTTTTTTCCCAGGGCAGCGCAGAGGCCACCTTGCTGGAGGAACAGTAGGTCTAAGCCTCTACGGTTTTGCAGAGCTACTTCAGACAGAGACGTTAGGGATTCCTGTAAGTGTGAAATAGAAGTTTTTATTTTTTCTATGTCAGAATTTATTGCAGTCCGAAGGCTACTGTAATGATGGGATTGAGTGGCTAGGGAGGCGATACCTGTTCCTGCCCTGGCAAGGCCTAGTCCTAGCAACACTGACAGGGTTATTGCAGTGACCGGTTCCCTTTTAACCCGGGGGTACCCTCCTTGTTTCAGCAACTGAAATACGTCCTCCTCAGTGTGATATAGTATTTTGGGGAGTAACTGTACCAAAATGCAAAAGCCCTCAGACTGAGTGAGTACCTGCCCATGAAAACATGGAGTTATGCCAGTGGAACACATCCACCACCCATTCTCGGGGGGCAGGTGAAAATCATTGAAGACTACAGGGAAAGTCTGGGCACATAAGGACTGGACCACTGAAGGGGGCTTGCCCACGCAAGTTCCCTTCCCAGAGATTGACTGTAGGGTCAAGTTTATTTCTGTGCTCGGGGCCCACTGGCAAGCATTGGAACTCGGGCTCGTGGTGTAGTTTCCTATAATTGCAGTGCCTTCATAATAAGGTGGCCGGGGACTATAGCATAGCCAGCAGGACCGGGTGAGATCGGGCCTGGTGCTATTGAGAAAAAGGTAGGCATTGCTTAGTATGTCCCAGAGAGGGTGGGAGGAGGCATTCCAGAAAAAGTATGAGGATGTATTTAGTACAGGGTTTTCTTTATAGAGGAAATAGCTGCAGTATTACCGCAGCACGGGGTGTGCATGGCACTAGTGAAAAGCGCACTGCTTGGCTCGGGTCTAGGAATTGATTCAGTAGTTGGCTTATCTGTGGGTGGTGCGAACCCCCGAATATGGTGTCCAAAATTAGATCGGGTGAGCCCCGGGATGGCGCTGAGGGTTTGGACTTTTAGTCTAATCATGAAAAGACTCCCTAGATCACGCCATCCTGTTCTAGGGTCGTCATATAACCTGATTTCCCACGTTTTCCCGACCGTCCAATCTGTAACTCGGCGCCCCGCCGGGGTGAAGTCTATCATGAGGGGGTCACAGTAGGTGAGGGAGGGTGTCACAAACATACCCTGAATCTGACAGGGCTCCTTCTTATAACCTGAGGGGTTTCTTTTTATAGTGATTAAGTCATTGGTTTTGGCAGGGACCCAAGGTACGGTGCCTGTGGAGACACAGGCCCATGCTGGGCAATAATATTGGCTGGGGTCTGCGCATGCCTCGTCCTGGTCATGGCCGGGGCATACATAAAACTGATACTGCTTTTATAGCCTAGCTTTGAAATTACTTTGGTTACCGCGCCAGCCCAATCAGAGTATTGGTACATTTCCTTTAGGTTACAGGTGAGGGTTGGGAACCAAGTATTGAGGGGAGCGAGGTTGGAAGTTTGAAAAATTATTCTGTTGATCCCTGA